>NC_142121.1:27067500-27202500 GCF_056152115.1 Neolamprologus brichardi
CTTTTTACAATTACAGACATTGTATTCATCTGCTAGGCCCTAGCATGTTGAAATGACACGTGCCATTCAGAAACTGAATGAAGTACAAGTGATGTCACACACGTGAACTGGGGTTAACTTTAGGGTTAGGCACAGTATTACACTTTGCAAGAGAACAGATCATCACACGGGGAGCAGAACAAGTCAGGAAAGACATTCACAGTTTAGATCTAGTTAGTCATTTGGGCTTCATCATAATGCGATCAGAATTTTAAACTATGTCATCAGAGTTCATCAAGTCGAGATCGAGACTCGAGTCAAAACATTATCATATGACATCCCCATGGTTGTACTCCACACTAACAAAGAATAATCATGAGACATGGACTGGTTTGAACCCCTTATGACCTCACTCACAGCAACAAAATAACAGATCAAAGCATCAAACAGTACAAAATTAGACATTTTTGTGTTTATTACAGTTAAATCTAATACTTTTTCCAGCTCTTGTTGCCAATCGAGAGGTATATAATCGACTAATTGGAAGCATAGAATTAACATTAAACACTTAACTCCAGTCAAATTCCCACATACAGAAAAACAAACACATACAATTCGTTTTTTGTTCTAGTCATATTTAAATCTCTGAATACAGCCACTGAATATAATTTCTTGATCACACAGTAATTAATCAAAAAAAAAAAAAAGGCATCATGTATGACATACGAGGTCAACGTTCAGATTTAAAATTGAGAGGCAGCTGCTACGTGGAAAAGTGAAACATTAAGCTGCACATTTTCCTTCCTTTTGTGCAGTCTGAGGTGTCATGAACAGAGGCTCATGTGTGAATCTGGGATGAACGCTTTTAACTCTATAGCTGCTGATGAACATTTGGCATGCGGTTGCTATGGCGACCTCATGATTTTTAAAAAGCTGTAAAAGGTGGTCATCAGCACCCCCATGTGGGAAAATGTAAAAATCTTATTTCCGCTGCGGGGAAGAAAAAAAAAATACCGACTGAAATATGAAGCAGCACTAGTGACGTCCAGCCTGGAATGAATGAAATGTGCTTGTAAACCAGCTGCTGTGTGCAAGAAGAGGAAATCAAGTCAGGGAACAGCAACTCCTGTTTGTGGACAGCAATTCAAGGCTGTGGATGGGGAATCCTTTGGCTTGGATCTGACCTGCACTGCTGTGTGAAGTTAGTACAAGCGTGCCTTCAACTGTATTAATCAGTGCTGCAGCATCATGTCAGTGCATTTGTCCTTCAGCTTTACATTAGAGGGGCACTTGGAGAGTGTATCCTATGACAAGATCAATGTCCTGCTGTGGTCCAGAACGGGCTCTTTCCTTAACTGTGCTACACCTCTTCAACAAGTTTCTAAAAACTAAGCTAGATAGATTATGTGCAAACTTGCAGACAAACAAGTGGCAGTGAAAACAGATCTCGGGAAAAATAAAAAATCTGCTGTCATGTTCCCTAGGACGACTAAGTAACTGCTGTTTTCCTTACATAAGTAGCCCAGGATTTATTTTTGCCCGTTAAAATTTGACTCACAGCTAATGGTTGTTATTTTGTAAACAGTAATTTTTCTTAAATTTTTTTTTTTTTAACAAAAATCATCGGTCTACTTTCAAATGTCATCAGATCTGACATCTCCATCCTCCATGGTCACCCCATGGACTCTCCGTGTGTGTGCTTCAACTGTCAAGGCTTGTTGTACCAATTCATGGAGCGCCGCAGAGCTCTCTCCCAGCTCTGGAGGATGGGGACGTACTCCCCGTTCGGGCTGCCGGTGCACTCCTTGTCTGCACACTGGGGCAAAAACTCATCGTCGGCACTCTGCAGCTTTTTCAGCTCCTCACGCGTCCTCCAGAAACCTGCGTACAACACCGACACAAATATAAATGCAGAATCTAGCACCGCACAAGGTACGCTGTGGTGCAAAAAGAGCAATAAATGCTGGACAAATGATCTAATTATCTACATCACTGTGGACTGATCCACTTAAAAGCCATGTTCCTCATGATTCATTTTATTTTTCAGTCGTCAGCACCACCTGCTTCTGGCCTGTTATGAAACAGCCACAACAAATCAGCCATATTTTCTGGTTGATTTGATTAAATACTGACTAATATATAACAACTAATTACATAATGTGAATAATTAAATGGAAAGCCGGTTATGTAACAAACAGCAAGGCTTTTTGCCTCTCCTGCCAGAGTCAGCAGGAATAAAAATAGGACTTTTGATCAAAACTTTTCAAATGGGCCTGTCAGGAGCTGTAATATTTTTAGAGAAAAACCACATTGAAAGTAAGACCAGAGTGTCAGAGCGTGATAGATCACTCTGTTTGTGCTCAACGTCATTTCTAAGACATCTTATCTTCACACGGCCGCGAATCAAATGCTCCTTCAAAACATTCGTCTACACTGCAAATATTTGTTGTGTTTAAATATTTATTTCCATACCGACTTCAAGTCCAGCGACAAAAGCAGCCCCGAGACATGACATCTCATGGTGCTGTGGTCTGGCTATCTTTTTACCAAACAAGTCTGAGGTCAGCTGCATGACGAAGTCATTGGAGGAAACACCGCCGTCCACCCTGAGAGAGAAAGGAGCCGAGCACTCAATTAGATTTTCCTTCACTTTACTGTAACAGTATCAGGGAAACATAAAGCCATAATGCAAAGTCAATAAAGAAATGAACTGCGTGAGTGGAGGCAGAGAACACAAGAGTCTATTCTGTTACGCCCAGTTTGTTGGCTAAAAGACAAACACTAAAATAAAATATCAAACGGGTGTCTGGTCTCTGTATGAGTTAAATGCCAACACACAGAGTTTTTATTGCATGTACAGTTACTACCTTCAGACTGACAAGTTTAAAGAAGTACCGTACCTTATCTTTGTGATGGGAATATGGGTTTCTCTTAACATTGTCTCATACAGCTGCTTATTTCTGGAACAGAATGTAAATAAGCATGAATGAGAATAAACAGTAAAGCAATAAGGAAACTAGAGTGCTGTGCAATAGTCTTGAGCCAACCTCATTTCACTATGTTGGACTCGAAAACTAGGAAATTGGTGCAATCATACATGAGAATGCAGCTCACAAGGCAAAGAAGAGTTTGTACAATCCCAGCGTGATTGCAAGTCTGACCACCTTTAATCTTCAACACAATATTTAATCTCTTTAAACACTCTTCAGGAACAGTTCTCAACAAGTGTTAAGGATCATTATCAGGTTAGAAAATGAAGCCACTGAGGCTTTCCAGATGGTTAAATTCTGTCCACATTTTTCTCTTATCATGATTATCATCAGATTATTAAAGATCTCTAATTCCACCGTCTGAAATTCAGCCCCAAACCATGACACAGTCTCTCCTGTGTTTCACAGATGGCTGTGGACACTCACTGTTGTACCTCTCTCCTGAACTTCTTCATACATTTGGAACCAAAAATGCCAAATTTGCATTCATCACTCCATTGGACCTGTTGTGGCTGATTTTCACTTCAGTACTTGTGTAATTTGGCATACCTGAGCCTTTCTTCCTTTTTGAAAATACATCTTTTTCTTATGTCTTCAGGACATGACTTTCAGATACAGTGTATCTGCTAGATAGTTGTTAGGTCGAACATTTCTTATTCTGTCCTCCACTTATCCAGTTTCCTCAACATTTCTAAGGATATACTTGCACACTCTTCCAAAATATGCCAGCTAATAGCTCTTTGGGAGTTATTGTGTGGTGCAAAAATATTTGATGCCAATATAAGAAGTGTGTTATATTCAGTGTTGGGGAGTAACAGAATACATGTACCGCCGTTACGTATTTAAAATACAAAATATGAGTAACTGTATTCCGTTACAGTTACCGTTTAAAAAGGTGGTATTTAGAATACAGATACTTTGTTGAAATAAATGGATTACACGCGGTACTTCCCTGTTTCATATTGTGGCGGGTCAGGACTGTTTGGGTTTTGTTTGACAGCTACGTTCTGTTGTTCCAGGTGGCAGGGTTACGGTTGCCATGGTTACAGGGTGACGCTCTCTCTCTGCGTGTTTCCTGGGTGAGAGAGGCCTTTTTGTTGTTGTTGTGCTAAGCTAATAGGCAGAATGCTACAGGTATAGCTCTAAAGAAAGTAGCATCATAGGCAGTGTAGTCCGTGCTGCAGGGAGAATGGACTGCCATACACGTTATGTGTCTGTGAGCGAGGGAGGGAGAAAAAGGAAAAGTACGAGCTGTCATCGAGTAAAAACGGGAGCTGGAAGCATGTAAATATAATAATAACCACTGCAGCCAAGAAGAGTGCCTGACGAGCCCAGTTGTAAGTAAGCTATTAAAACTCGACTGTACACCGTGTTCGTGTTTTCCTCCAAAAACAATAAGTTCCGTTGGAGCAGCCTTTCAACGCCTCTCTCTGTCTCTCGCTAGCAAAGTTGACCCAGACAACAAAGTAAAGCTAGTTTTCGGCTACGAGCCGCGGACCTTCAGTAACAGTAATAAATCACAGCAATAGTACATTCACGTAGTTGTAAACAGCATGATAATATATTAAGTAATCCAAAGTATTCAGAATACGTTACTCTCATTGAGTAATGTAACGGAATACGTTATAGAATACATTTTGGGACATGTATTCTGTATTTTGTAATGGAATACATTTTAAAAGTAACCTTCCCAACACTGGTTATATTTAACATTTTCATAGATTCTTCTACAGAAATTGAAAAAGATTACACGTTATTGTGACCAGCTGCAAGTAACAAAGTTGTCTGCTATGAGTAGACAACACTGGTTCCTCCCTTGAGTTAGGTGCCTTTTTCATACTTTAATGATTTACAGATCAGTTTTAAGCAGCTTACCAAAAATTCCAAACACTGCTGAAAATGGTTGGGTACAAGGACAGGACTGAAAAGCAGTTAAAAAACAAGGTTTTTCCAATAAAAAAAACTTTGAAACTTGCTCTTTGCTCTTGGAAGCAAAAATATTTACCAAATGAGTGATAGCTCAAGACTTTTGCACAGTATTTAATCTTTTGAAAATGCCTCACCTGAAGGCGATTGACTCCAGAATGGCCCGGACCAGGTGGCGTTTAGTAGTAGATGGTTTTAGGCCCATGAAGGAAGCGCATGCTTTTGGATCATTCAGAGGAGCCTTTAATAAAACATTTACACCAACAGTTAATAAACTGCAGTCGTTAAAGAAAGGATGAAAGAAAAAAAAAGGTCTCTAAACGGTCTTTGTGTCTTAAAGTAAAGCTCAAAAATTGTTGGTCAGCAGACGTGCTGTTACGCAGCTCTGCAGGGTTACTGTCGAAAAGTAGCTTTTGCGTGTCTAACTATAAGCATTTAGCATCCAACATAAACACTTACAAGGGCGAGTTCACAATGGAGGGCAGCAAAAAAAAAAGAGACACCATGTTACAGAGAGATAAATGAAATAAAGAAATGAATGAGTGTGCTGGTTAAAAGAAACTACACGTAATAAGAAATACACGCTTACAGCAGAAAAACAAAAAGTGCACAGACCTGCAGGCCGCTGAAGGAAGGAACAAAACACACTCCATCTGAATCCCTGACACTGTAAGCCATGGTGCTGGTCTCTCTGACATCAGAGAAGAGCTCTGGAACAGCACACACACAGGTGTCACACACAATCCCCGGTTCTGTCCGTCACTGCCACGCTCAGTATTCAATGTGGAAGATTAAACAGACTATGATTTAAAGATGGATGAATTAGTCCTGCATGGTGTTTTCACACTATACGCCTCGCTGCTCACCCAGCTTCTGTGCCCATTTGATGGCGGTCCCTGTGTCGGCTGCATTTCCCTCTGCCAGGTACACCACCTCTGAGCCGATCTTCCACCCCACAAGAGGATACAGACCTGTAAAGAGAGGTCAGAGGTTATGATTAGCCTGAATGGGTGAATATGAATGTATTTGTAATGTATGTGTGGAATCTTTACCTGCTACAGATGTATGTGGTTTGCTTCCAGTGTTTATGTCCATGAAGGTGCCTGTTCCCATGGTGATCTTCACATCACCAACGTCAAAGCAGCACTCTCCAAACATGGCTGCCTGTTGGTCTGCCATCTAAGGCACATGGACAGAGGAGATAATTGAAAGTTTTGATGACAATGAATGTTGAAAACTCACAATTAAGGGAAGTGAAGTAGAGTGCAGGGATGACGTGCCATCAGCTGCCGATTAGCTAACTTTGCGAGACATCTTTGTTACGACATAACGGTGGCGAAATGCCAGGTTTAAGCAGTCAGAGGTTTGCAATGCAGACAAGAGATTGTGTGACGGTCAGATGTTGACTCACCACTGACATGATAGGAATGGGCACGCCAAAGATGGATGGGTCTGTGGAACCAAAGTCATGGCTGTGGTGTCAAGACAAGAAACCGGAGAAATCAGACACAATGCATCACGATGCTTCTTTCTCTCACCCCAACCGGTCATGGCTGGGGCCGCCCCTCCCTGAGCCTGGCTCTGCTGGAGGTTTCTTCTCGTTAGAAAGGAGTTTTCCCTTCCCACTGTCTCTAAAATGCTTGCTCGTGGGGGGAGGGGTCATATGATTGCTGGGGTTTTCTCTGTATGTAATATTGTAGGGTCTACCTTACAATATAAATCGCCCTGAGGCGACTGTTGTTGTGATTTGGTGCTTTAATTAATCTTTAATTATAACTCTTTAACTAACATATTGAAGTGACTGATAACAGTGTACATTTTCAGTCAGTGCATTTGAACTTTAATGTATAAATTTTTCTTATGCACACAGATGTTTGCTTCCACCAGCTGCGAGAAAGCAAACATGTGAGTCACATTAAATGTGATCATGTGGGATTGTGGCACACACTCAGTGTTTCTCAAGAAACATCTTTTAGAGAAAAAACAGAAAAAAAATTAACACAATCTCTTTTCCCCCCACTTCCTTGCATATTATAACACTGTGCATCGATAAAAGTTGGGACCCATTGATCTATATATAAATAGGTATAAAAAGAAGGGCTCTTGGATTCTCTGCCAAAATCAGCGTCTCATATGGAACCCCATTAAACATTGATAGGTCCTTCCTTTATTCATACTCACTGTCTCCACAAAGTTTCATTAAATTTAATGATTAATGTTTAAATTTAAAAACATAGAATACAAAGACAAATGTGATCATGTTTATTAATATGAGCGACTTTTGCTAAAACATGAACAAAGTGTCAGATGTAACTGGAAGCGAATGGCCCACTCACCCTGTATTTTCTACTTTGGGGAAAATAGAGAGCGGCAGGGACACAAGAGAGGAAAGAAACCCACTCCAGCACATCTATGAAGCAAGTCACATTACAGGGATATAAAAAGACAAACTCAAACCAACCACAGAATAAACAGTAAATAATTCTGACTGACACCAGACCTGATAAGAGTCGAAAATCCCTGTTGTACTGGCATTAGAGTAATCGGTGGCATGCAGGTGTCCTGAAACAGATTAGGAGATGCATATAATCAGTCTCTAAAAGAAAGGTTAATTAACAAAAAACTCGAGCTGCTTGTCACTTTTCCAAATCTCCTCCCCAGGAGTGAGCCGAAACATTCCTGAGGAATTTCAGCCAATCAGTGACTCAGTAGGATTGATAAGACAAAGGACATTCTGTCTGGGGATTATTATCCTGTTAGGAACTGTACAAAATCACAGTTCACTGCACAAATCTTATATTACTGAACTTGTTTTAGATGTCACTGAGTTCAAGAGGCTAAACGAGAATAGCTAGAAAAAAATTCTCCCCTGAAAGGAAAAAAAAAGGAAAAAGTGTTTTTGGGCTAGGCTTACTCGATGTCTGGGAAACCAAGCTAAACAATGCAAACCCACCTTTTGTGAGTTTAAACAGGAGCCAGCTGTCTATTGTCCCAAAGCAGCAGTAACCTTCATCTATTGCTTGACAAACCTGAAAGAAGAAAGAAACATGACGAGGCTGAAAACAGAAGAATGCTGTGGGCCATCTCCATGCTTCTCCTTTCCTTTTTTATTAATCAACTCTTTGGTTCATAAGGGCATCAACACAAGTTTATTTTTACATAAATAAAAACCTCCCTCCTGGGGCGTAGCATGTTTGTGTTTCTTAAGAGGGAAAAGCTGGGAGCGAGGGTTCTGCGCAGCATCTCAAGCGTAATTTATGTTCCTGTAAATGTGTCAGTCTGCGTACACGTTTCTGTTCGGACAGCAAGACCTGAGGGCTTTTCTCCCATCACAGCCGTGCTCCCATGCATTCCTCCAAAATCCTAACTGCATGTCGCTGGATGCTGAATGCTGATTGGTTGATAAGTGGGCCAGAGCAGGAAAGCGGAGTACACCGGGAACGGGAGAAGCATAAAAAACCAAACAAACACACAAAAAAACGTAAAAATAATAATAATACAGAAGCTTTGAGAGTGACTGCAGTGGACTCTTTGTTTGACTTCAGCGCTTTGTATATTTGAACCTTGCTCTTCCCTGCAGGTGGCTGACGGACCACAAACAGCACACAGCAATCAGCCCACAAACCAGTTATACCACATACTTTGTACTCTGCCTCCATTAACAACAGAGTTCTCTGTAGGTAGACGGGCCATCCCCTGATTGGCGGTGGACTGTGAACATGCAAAGCATAAATTCCGCTTTAGCCGAGCTGTCCTCGGACTTTACTCTTCTGAACAGAAATCTCTGATGTGTCCTCAATCTGCTGGAGCCACTCATCCACTTTTAGGGTTATAGCTCCTGATGCTGGTGTTACCACTGGGACCATTTTGAACTGTATCTTCCACATCTGGTCCAGTTGTTCCTTCAGCCACTGACACTTCTCTGTTTATCTCAGGATCTGAGCCCTAGTGTTCAGAGGTGTCTCCCATCAGTACTTTGGGACTTTTAGTCCACATTCATTAGACTCCCGCCTCTAAGAATCTGGTGCTTAGGGTTTGTTCTTCTGCCACCATTATCAGAGCTTCTGTGCTGTCCTTAACCCTCTCCAGGCAAGCGTTGCAGATTTGCAACAGTTAAAAACTAACAACCTGATTACCCCACATACATATTTTATGAGTTTTTTTTACTCAGAAGTACCACTGCAGGGTTGTTGGTTGTTGGTTGTGCATTAGCAACAAAAAGTTTAATTTTAGCCTGAGAGGGTTAAAGCCAACATTTTTCTAGCCCCTGCTGGGATTTCTTGATGTCAGCCACTTCCTCTACCTGTCGATGGAACATCCCAATGCAGGCTTTTGGTCTTTTACAATGCTTCCTCCTCCTTTCCCTCACCATCATCTTTCTTCACGTGCCTGAAGTATTCTTCATCTCAAGTGGAACCATCTTCCTAACCTACTCATGTATCCTCCGTCACCGTCTAATCCTTGCCTCACCTCTTTCCGCTACTTGCACAGCCTCAGGGTGTCAGATTTTGGGTGGAGACCTAACCTTTTGTGAGCAGTTTTTTTGTGTCTTGACATATCAGTGTATCTCCTCCTGTTTAATATTACAGTTGAGTATTAAATGACTTGTCTTAGATCTTCATTGTGGAACCCAAAGGACTGTGGGTACTTGTAGCTGTTCTATGTGCTTGTCATCCTGCCTTCTCGAAAACCTTTTGGTGTGGATCCCCTTCCCACACTCTGACACCACTGAGTCACACTTATTCAGGCTGAGGATCAATGAGTCAATGTCTCACTCATGCCGGTTGTACAGCTTGATGTTATCCATGCACAGGAGATAGCCGATGATTACTCCACAAATCTACTTTGAATATGTATTAAAAATACATACAGACTAGTGGTTGGAAAATCCTTTACAAATGGTAAATAGTTATTTATTCTCTTATACTGATGGTAACAACTGTAAGAGTCTAACCCTTAATAGTAATGAATGATTTGTTATATTCCGTCAAATATGAGGGAACTTTAACTTTTCAGTGCACTTACTGTTCCTGAATTCATCGCTTAGTTGTGATTTTTCACACATAAAGGAATTGTTTGATTGCAATTAAACAGTGGCCCACATTGTTCCCAGTTGTTATGGATGCAAATGTGTGCAAATGTGTTACTCTAGTTTTGAGCACAAGCCCGTTAGTTAACCCTTCCACACACCTGTTTGTAATGTGTTAAGACCCAGACGAGGCGAAAAGTGACATGCTGAGTGGAGAAGACGATGAGACTTGCTGCAAGCAACCGTTTCTGCCTGGTAACAAAGTAGAGGACCTTCATTGCACCATGGATTGCCTGAGATTTTTGTAAAAACAAACAAACAAACAAACAAACAAACAAACAAATAAGTTGGATAAACAAAAAGCACATCCAGCACTGGTTGAAAAGAATTCTGAGTTTACATGGGAACATTATATTTATTTGAAAATTTTTCCTGCCTTTGCCTTTTAAAGTCCAATCTATTGACTAAAGATCATGAAAGATAGAAATGGGGAGCAGCCTCACTTTCATGGTGCAGGATCTGTTCCAGGACTTCACCAGGTCTGCAGCTCTCTGATCCTGCCAGCTGATGAAGTTGTGGAAAGGAACCCCAGTTCTCCTGTCAAAGCAGAGGAGGAGATGAGAAACAAACTAGAGGAAAAGCCAGCATAGGGCATGAATTATTCAAAGATGTGCTAAAGTAGGTATGTGAGCAAAGCTATTCACCTGTCCCATGTTGTGAAGGTACTGCGCTGAGTGGAGATGCCAAGGGCCTCTACCTGGTGCATTTGTATTCCTGCATCTATATGATCAGGACAGCAACACGAGCACAAAACGGTTAAGCGGAGAAGAAGAAGGACAAGGATCGTTTTTCTAAAAAACTTCCAACATAACACATTCACATTGCAGTAAATGATAAACAAAAAGAACAATTTAAAAAAAAAATCTAAAAGCCAAGTGTCCTTAACTGGAATATCAGTATATGATCTTTCGCACGCAATGTTCTCTTTGATAACAAAACTAAATGAACTATGTGAAACTTCGGTAGTGTTTTATCTATTATGCTTGTATTACAACATGCCTAGAAATGGTTACAAAGCCATTTCTAAGGCTTTGGGACTCTGAACCACAGTGATAGCCATTATCCACGAGATTTCCAAGGTACCCTGACCTAGTGCAACAATGGCAAATAAAAGTGTTTATCTTTAGATTCAAGTGTGACCAATATACAAAAATCCTTAGGAATCAGGAAGGGGACAAACACTTTTTCATGGCACATCTCCAGATTGACATAAAAGTAGGAATTGGAGCAGATGTACCTTGCACAGCTCCTTTAACCACAGAGATAAACCCTTTCCACAGGTCATCTGGGTCCATCTCCACATGTCCTACCTCTGGATAGAGGAGCACAACCTGGGGAAAGATCAAGTTTGTGTGGATGCTGCATTTAATTTATTTACCAAGTGGGTGGTTTATGTGAGGAATTAAAAAGGCAGAACAGATGAATACCTTTGTAGAGCATGATCCTCGGATCTTTGCCTCCTTGTCATAGACGTGACATCTGATTGACGTTGTGCCCACGTCCACCGACAAAATGTAGCTTTCCTTCTTGAAACCGTTCCTGTGGCTCCCCATTGTGGGAAAGTGTGTCCTACTTTGTCTCAGTGCCGTCCCACGCCATTTGTGACCAACTCATTGTGGTGTTGTGTACAACCTGAATGGCTCGTTTAATCCGATAGTAGCTTATCTGCACCGGGTTTCGTGTTGGGACTGTAACTCCACCTTTGGACTCGGGTTCCAGCCTGTTTGAGTCAACAGATTGCTACAGCATGATTTTCCAGCAGAGCAAACATTGGCATCACAAATTTCAGTAGCTAAAAGTGAAAATGAGTCCAAAGTTTGGCTGGAGCCGAAATACTTTTCACAAGTTCACCAAACTCAAAAGTTAAGCTAGGGCTAACTGGCTAGAAGACATTTAAATAGTAATTAGCTTCCAAAAACCTCCCCAAATCTGTCTCACCGCTTTCTTCGAACCTGTTCCCGGGATCTGCTCCCCTCACTGTGGGGTAGCGCACACGGTAGTGTAATTATCAGCAAGGAATAACGAAAGTAGTAGTCGTAAAACCGCGTAAACTTACTTACGTGTTTCTGTGCGGGCATCCGTAGAGTACATCGTACGCATGCGCAGTACGGTACTCAAGTCCGGTAGCATGTGGATGTTTTCATCCTAGCACGCGTGTATGGTTTCTGACTGACGCTACAATTGTTTCAGCCTATGATTTTGTGCTACTTAAACGTTTAATATGGCAAAAACAGACGTAAGAGTTATACCGCATTTGTGCAACTTACACAAACAGGCTTTGATGTGATAATAATGCATTGTGTTAAGCGTTTATATCACGTTGTTTGTTGGGGTCAGTGCGAACTCACGAGCTAGCAGTCGGTTAACTTGTGAATTATCATAATTAAAATTGTACAAAACATGAGTCTGATTATAGTCGAGTACTAGGATATAATACCGTTATTACATTAGAAAGGGTAGCTATTTAGCGAAGAGTTAATTTTTCTGTCTTTAATGATAAAAATGCTAAAAGTAACACGAACATCTCTGCCGTTAGCACAGTGTTTTGTCAGACATAGCAAAGGAATTTACAGACTTCAAGTTGGGCTTTTGGTAAACGTAAATGGTAAATCGTTCACTGAAGCTGTTGTGTTTGTTTCAGGCTACGAGACGGAGAAAAAAACAGAGCAAAGTTGTACAAGAGGACACAGCTGACACTGGCAAGTAAATCCCTATTAATATGTAGAAATACACAGTAAACATGACTGTTTGAGCCGAATAATGTTAGTAACTATAAGTCCAACAAGGTGATAGATACATTGCTCAGAGATTTTAGTCCATATTGATATGACAGCATCACGCAACAACATTAAACCACCGCAGCTGGAAATTGTTGATACAAGGGAGGATGGAGCCATGCTTTCATGTTGTTTATGTCAAACTCTTTTCTTTCCACCTAACTGTTGCTGCAGAAATAGAGATTCATCAGACCAGGCAATGTTTTTCTTACTTCTGTGGGGCGATCGTGGCTCAAGAGTTGGGAGTTCGCCTTGTAATCGGAAGGTTGCCGGTTCGAGCCCCGGCTCGGACAGTCTCGGTCGTTGTGTCCTTGGGCAAGACACTTCACCTACCGCCTACTGGTGTTGGCCAGAAGGGCCGATGGCGCGATATGGCAGCCTCGCTTCTGTCAGTCTGCCCCAGGGCAGCTGTGGCTACAACTGTAGCTTGCCTCCACCAGTGTGTGAATGTGAGAGTGAATGGGTGGATGACTGGACGTGTAAAGCGCTTTGGGGTCCCTAGGCGGGACAAGTAAAAGCGCTGTACAAATACAGGCCATTTACCATTCTATTTTTCATTTTTGGTGAGCCTGTAGCCTCAGTTTCCTGTTGTTAGCTGACAGGAGTGATACCCAGTGTGGTCTTCTGCTGTTGTAGTCCATCTACTCCAAGTTTCAAGATGTTGTGCTTTCAGAGGTGCTCGTCAGCATTTTCCTGGTTATAACAACTGACTATTTGTGTTACTGTTGCCTTCTTATTATCTTAAATCAGTCTGGCCATTTTCCTCTGACCTCTGACCCCAACAAGGAATTTTGACGCAGAGAACTGCCGCCTACGGATATTTTCTTTTTCAGACCATTTTCTGTAATCATAGTGATGATTATGTGGGAAATTCCTAATTAATCAGCAGTTTCCACTCAGATCCACCCATCTGGCATGAGCAATCATGCGACATTCAAAGTCACTTAAACTTCAAGTTAAGATGACTTCACATTTCCCAATTCTGGTGCTCGGTTTGAATTTCAGCAGGTCATCTGGATCATGTCTACCTGCCTAAATACACAGAGGTGCTGCCATATAATATTTGATTAGATATTTAGTGGACAGTTGGACAGGTGTACCCACCGAGGTGGCCGGTGAGTTACTGTCACACAGGGTGTCTGTGCTTGAGCTGTGTGAGTAATTAAAATATCTTTTCAGATCGTCAGACGGACACTGTGATAAAAGTTAAAGGAAATGCCCCCACAGTAACTGTATCCTGGAAGAAGAAGAATGAGGAAGGAGAGGATGATGACACACAAACGACACTTGATGCAAGCGATCAGATGACTGGTTGTGGTAAGGATGTTCACTGGATGTTACTGCTGCATGACCAAAATCTTTCAATATCCTTTCTCCTCTGAAGTGTGCATGTGTAATAATATAAAAAAATAATAAAAGTAATAAAGTCTATCTGTTGCATTTCATACAAGATTTTTAGAGTGCTGCTTCCGATATGAAACATGCACCCCTTTCACTGATGTCACAAAAGATCCAGTCACAACAGTTAATTTATAGGATCTTTAAATGATGGCAGGTCTGCTTTTACTAGGTGAAGAGACCCCAATCGACCCCAGCCTTTGTCAAAGTATTTTCAAAGACATAAATATTATTCTTCAAATGATAAAAGCTATTGCATGCTATAAAATTGTGATAACAGGTGTTTAAGACCAAACCCTCCAGAGACCACGAAGCCTCAGCTGGCAGAAGTAGTTGCGTTTTATTGGCTGTGGCTCAGGAGGCAAAGCGGGTCGTCTCCTAATCATAAAGTTGGCGGTTCACTCCCTGCCTCCTCTGGTTTTCATGTCGGAAGTGTCCTTGGGTTGGATACTGAACCCTAAGTTGCCCACACTGCATCCATTCACCCAGTAACCGTGTGTGTGTTACTGGGTGAATGAGGCTTTTGGTAAAAAAAAGTTCTTAGAGTGCAGTTAAAGTAGAAAAGTCCATTTAACATCTGTAATACTTTCTGTCCTGTGCAGTAAATGGGAAACAAAAAGCAGTTAAGAATCGCCCATCCAAGAAATCGAAGGTCAACAATGACGGTGAGAACTCATCTTTATCTTGTACATTACCTCGTATTCCTGGAGAGGCTTTGCCTTCACATATTTCATCCCTTTGTTCTTCTTTAGGATTTCGTATTTGTGTTGGCAACCTGAACAAAACTAAAACCTATCAAGAAGTCAACGAGTCACTAGAAAAATACTTCATGTCGCAAAGCCTTCTGTTTCAAGACATCCAATTAAACCAATCCAGGTGAGTGTTTCTGTTTGTTTCTTTGTTTATGTGATTAGTTTTTTCATGTTAAGTCCTCTAAAAGGTGTGATGAAAAACCTCTTTGCCTGTGAAAGCAACAAATGTACCTGATCTGAATTTAACGGTCTTCTCCTGCACTGTGGGACAAATTCCAGTGTTATTTTTAGGTTGCTGTGAAACGTATTTACATTCTCAAAACTGACCTAAAATTTGCACAATATTCAACTTTTGTGTTAACGTAACTTAACAGTTGTGCTGAGGGTCATTGCTCATAAAGGGACCCGACTTTTTGGGTAAATCACAAAGACAAAAATGTTCAGCATGTAGCTGCTGTGTTAAATCTAAGCTGTAAGTTCATGGATAAGGAGAAAGGTGGTTCGTCCTGATGACATACCTGTGGAGGTGTGAAGATGTTGGAGAGAAGGCAGCGGACGGTTGTTTATATTGTTTATCACAATTCTGGTGAGTGAGTGGATACCTGAGGAATGGAGAAGAAGTGCACTGATACAGATTTTCAAGAATAGGGTTGATGTTGCCGCCTGTAGTAACTACAGAGGGATAAAGCTGATGAGCCATACCAGGAAGATATGAGAAAGAGTTGTTGAAGCTGTGTCAAGGAGAGCGGTGATGATCAGTGAGCAGCAGTATGGCTTCATGCTGAGAAAGAGCACTACAGATGTGGTGTTTGCTTTGAGAGTGTTGATCGAGGAGTTTGCAGTGGTGATGGACAGGCTGACAGTTGAGAGTGCATTATAACTTGTCAAGTTAACAAGTTGCATATTTAACACTTCATAAAAGCCCCCAAAAATTAGCAATGTGGAAAATGAAAGTATGCACAAGAAAAACTTCTTAGAGTTGCAAAACCTTTTCTTTGCCGCTCTTAAAAAATATTTTCTGTGTTTTGTAAATTTTGCTTCTAGATGAAATAACTGATATGAATGTGTGCTGTTGTAGGAAACATGCTTTTGTAGATTTGGCCACCGAAATGGACTTGACGAAAGCGTTGGCGTTAAACGGAGAGATCCTTCTCGATAAGCCAATGAAAATCACCAAAGTAAAGATCACAAGTGAGGACAAGGCGAAGGTGAACGCAAGCTCACTGGACAAAAAAGGTAAAATAGTACTGTTAATTGATATCAGACATGAGTTTTTCTGGGTTGTTTATTCTTAAATAAGCTTCATTTGGTTCTTATTTAGTTTGTTATTTAATTTTTCTTGCAATATTTCCTTATTTGTTAGTTTAATTTGCTGTTTTTATTAAGAGTTTTATTGTCTCATAATTTTTTCTTTGCCTGACTTCTGCATCTTTCCTTTAGGTCAAGTTTACTGTTGTCTGTGTTTTGCTGTTTAGTTACAGTTCTCACTTCCTGTTTCTTTTTGATAGTCACTTCTTTTGTTTAGCATCTACGTCCTTTGAAAAATTCCTGATAATTTGCAGCTGTGTTTAGTTGCCTTCCTGTTCCCCTTTCCCTCATTACTGTCTGTGTTTTTATAGTTTCTCTCTCTCCCCTTGGTTGCTTGTTGTCTCATTGTGCCATATAGCGTTAAATGAGAGGACTCAAATACACTCTCTGCAGACAGACTTAGGCTACGTCCACACGTACCCGGGTATTTTTGAAAACGCAGATTTTTCTATGCGTTTGCACCTTCCGTCCACACATAAACTGCGTTTTCGGTCACTAAAAATGGAGATTTCTAAAAACGCCTGCCAGGGTGGATATTTTTGAAAATCTGTTTTTGCATTTACGTGCGGACGAGAAAAACGGAGAAAACGCAGCGTCAAAGGTGTGCGCATTTTTTCATGTCACACTGTGTGCCACGTTATTGTTTCCGTGAAATGAATTTCTACAATACTGTTACTGTTAATTGTACTCTGTGCAGTGTTTAAATGCTTACATATACACACACAGTTACTGTCCCTCCACACATATGACTCGGTTCTGCTTCTGTGCCCCAGCTTTGTTTACTTTTTCCCACTGAGGCTTCTAGACTTCTGATTGGCCAACATTTCTGCACGGTTAGGAATATATCGCCACCTGTTGCTTTGGCATGTTCCTAGCAGCGTTTTCCTTCATTTCTGCCTTTACGTGTGGACGGGATTATTTTTTTAAATGAAAACGGAAAATCGACGTTTTCAAAAATACCCGTGTACGTGTGGACGTGGCCTTAGTAAACAGAAAGCACCGCTGTATTGGTGAGGTGGGTTGTCCAAAGAAAATGACAACGTCCTCACAAATTCCATCAAAGAAAAAAGTAAACTTCGGGACTCAAATTACTACAGGAATAGAAGATGAAAAAATAAATAAACAAACAAGAATACAAAGTCCATAAGGTGAAAAACCTTGACCAAAACCCAGGACGATGGCGGTTACCACATTTTCTATCTCCTGCAGTAAATGGTAAAAGGAAGGCAGAACCGGTCATTGAGGATTCCCCATCAAAGAAAGCAAAGCGCATCAATGAAGGTATGAACTCATTACTGCTTGTCTTGTAAGATATCCGGTGATCCTGAAGACGCCTTTACACATCTCGCTGCTTTATTCCTCTTTAGGATTTTGTCTTTTCGTTGGTAACCTCAACAGCTCTAAAAATTCTGAAGAACTGAAAGAGTCACTAGAAAAATATCTCATGTCACAAAATCTTCTGTTCAAAGACATCAGATTGGACCAATCCAGGTGAGTATGTTTTCTTTATTTATGCTTTATTTTTTATTTTCATTTTATTTATTTAGTTTTTGCTGCTACATAAAATACATAAAGTGATTTTCTGCTGTTACAGGAAACATGCATTTGTAGATTTGCTCTCAGAAATGGACTTGACTAAAGCCTTGACATCAAATGGGGAGGTGCTGCTCGATAAACCAATGGAGATCGCCAAAGCAAAGATCAAAAGTGCAGAAAAAGTGAAGGTGAAATCTCCTGAACTAAAAAAGCAAGGTAAAAATGACCAAATAGATTTGTTTAATGTGTGTTGATTAAATTAATGAACTTATTATCGAACTTTAAGAACGTGCATTTGTCACATAGTATAAGAGATGGATCTGGCCTCTGGTAGTGAAAAACCAATGTGGAAGTTCCTTAAGCCTTCCAGTCCTATAGGAATCTGTGGCAATGGTCATTAGCAGGAACCTTTGTAAACACTTTCTTAGTGAGCTTAAGATATAAAACATTGTGAGGATCAAAATAGTAATATAAGCTTTATATATTAAAAAAAGTGGAACTTTCCTGTATTTTTGCAGCCAGAGATGCCAGATGTTTGTTTGTAAAGAACTTGCCTTACAACGCAACGAAGGAAGACATTCTGAAGATCTTCCACAAGGCCATCGCCATCCGGTTTCCTGGTGGAACTGAAGGCCCAACCCAAGGGTGAGAGTTTTGAACAGGAAGTTGTCAGATGAGGAAGTCATTCATTACTTGTTTATGCTTTGAAAGGGAGACCTATTATGCTTTCATGTTAGAATGGTGGAAGTTTATATTAAAGCTGAGATTCTAATGATGAGGTCATAATGTGTACAAGTGAGCCAAAAGTTGAAGCTTGAATCTGCTTTAAACTCGTAGTATGATGACGCCACCAAGAGGGGATATCCTTATATGGTCCTCTTGCAATGGCTATGGCAAAAGCCCCACCCACCTGCTGTTTAATCCTTTTGTTTATGACGAAGAGCCAATCAGAACCAGGTTAGCGTAAAGGCTGTTAGTGAATGCGCTAAGGCGTAGTATTAGATCATTAAGGGTATTTTTAAAAGGGAATCAGGCAAAGCTTTCTACGAGAGTTCAAAGAGATAACATTAAAGATATTAAGCTTAAAATTAATATAATAGGTGGATTTTTAAAGATTGTTTATAACAAGTTCTAAGTGAAATGTCTTTATTTTTCAACAGAATTGCCTTTTTGGAGTTCAAAAACACAGGCATTGCTAGGAAGGTACAGAAGCAAAAACAAGGAGTGACGATCCGAAAGAGGGTTTTGATTTTGAGCTGTGTAGGAGAAAAAGGTGTTTGTAGAGTCACTAAAGCTGATGTGGAAAACAAAAGGAAAAAAGGTAAATGAAATCAGTGAAGCTGTTTGAATATTCTTTTTTAGTAAATTTAATGTGGACTTTGCATGTTCTGACCTCCTTACAGATAAAAAGGCCTTGCAGTCATCCCAAAATATTGAGGCCGGCAAAAAAGAAGCCACAGAAGAATCGTGTGAAAAGCCAGAGAAAGCAAAGGGTATCATCTCATTATCTTGATGTTATCAGATTGGCTGCTTGATTACAGAAGTTTGAGTAAAACAGCGGCGTTAAATTATTAAATGTTTCTTTTCTAGTCCTGTCAAAAACACTGATCGTCATGGGCCTCGCTGAGAAGACGAGTCCAGAGATGCTCAAAAGTGTCTTTGAAGGTGCCGTCAACGCAAGAGTCACTGTAAATAAGAAAGACGTTTCAAAGAGGTCTGTAGTGCGAAGCTGTCTCTTTACTGTGTTAACTGCTTAAACTGAGTTCACGATTCTCACTTGGATGCGTTTTACATTTCATTTTCGTCAGGTTCGGCTTTGTGAACTTTGGCAGCGATGAAAGTTGCAAAGCTGCCAAAGAGGCTATGGAGGACTGCGAGCTAGATGGCTGCAAAGTGACTATCGCTTACGCATATCCCAAGGGTAAAAAAAGTCGGCGAGCCTAAGGAGGCTTGGAGGGGGATCCCGATGGAAAATCTGCAAGTCTGTAAGCTGGCAAAGAAGGAAGAAAGTTGACAGGTGGAAGAGCGAGGACAGGAGGAGGACTTTAGCTTCACTGTAGCGCTTTACTGTCTTTTACTTCATTGTTTTGTTTTTGTTTTGCTTCTTTGCTCAAACCTTGAATTAAATCCACTGTAGTCCACAGAGTTTTTCTTCTTGTTTTGTTAGTGAGTACAACTTGATGATGCTATTTTCACTTTGGGTTAAATTTTCTACACCGACATGAAAAGTATGTAAAGAATAATGTACCTAATTCAAATCCAGTACCAAAAAAGTTGGGCCACTGTGTAAAATGTAAGCAAAAAAATAAAATCTGATGATTTTCAAATCTCGTAAATCTATATTTTATTCAGAGTAGAACAATTCAGTGCATTTTTATTTTTATATATCGCCAAATCACAACAACACAGAAAAAGAACATAGAAAACCTGTCAAATATTTAAACTGAAGACATTTATCATTTTAAGAAAGAAAAATCAGTTTGAGTTTGACGGCAGCAACGTGACATGCTCGTGTTTACCACTGTGTAGCATCCCGTCTTCTTTAAGCAACAGCGCATAAACATCTGGGAACTGAGGAGACCAGCTGCTGAATTTGGGAGAAGAATGTCGTCCTATTGTTGTCTCGGTGATTGTAGCTGCTCAACAGGCCAGTCCAGATCGTCACTATGGAGCTGTGCTGCTGTAATAGATGCAGCACGTGCTTTAACATTATCCTGCTTAAGTATGCAAGACTTTCCCTGAAAAACACATCTTCTGGATTGGAGCATATGTTGCTCTAATACCTGTATATAGCTCTCAGCATTGATGGTGCTTTTCTTGATGTGCAATCTGGCAGTTCCAGAGCACTAATGCACCCCCATACCATCAGAGCTGAACTTGCTGAAGCTGAGAGAAGACGACAGTAGTGCCGCCTGAGGTCCATTCACAGATAGTGTATTACAGTTTGCACACACACAGATTTCTCCAGATTATTTTGAAGATATTATGTACTGTAGATGATGAGATATTTAAAGAATAGAGAATTTCAGAACGGTGAACCTCTGCCCGTCTTTACGTCTGAGAACTTCTGCCTCTCTAAGATACTCTTTTTAAACCCAATCATGTTACTGGCCTGCTGCTGATTAACACAATTCATTTTAAATTGTTCCTCCAGGTGTTTCTTTTTAGTACCGCTTAATCTTTTAGCCTCTTGTTGCCCCGTTCCAACTCTTTTAAAACATGTTGCTCCCATAAAACTCAAAATGACATCATTTTGCATTTGGTGCTCACTATGGACCGACTTTGTTTTAGACAATCATTCTGTGCGTCCGCCTGATGAGCTGATGACTTTTACAGGTTTTAACAAGCGCCGTGCTCGCTGCTGGGTTTGGCATTCTGAGGGAAGGATAGAGCAAAGCAGGCAGAGCTTTAGTAGATCTGCAGAGCTTTTTGGAGTAACACTAACAAATTTAAGCTGTTTACACACATTGCTGACCCGCAACAAGCTACATGACTGAGCTGTGCCCAGCTTGCACTTTGCTTGGTGCTGGGACAGACTGTGGCAGAGTGAAAAATGGCATTGCACAACATGTGCCAGACTACAAATGGAAAGCTTGCAGTACTACAAATCTGCAGAATCATATGTAGATATATTCAAGACAACAGACTAAGACTAAAAAGTTATTCAGCTATTATTAAACTTAAACTAAAACCTGTCCAGATAAGGATTTAATTTGGAGTTTACTTTTTACCATTTTGTGCTTTGACCTCAATTTTAATTGGCTATTTAGCTTTGATTCAGATCAAATGGAAACTAAGTTTATGTATATGTTTGTTTCAGGAAAAGGACGCAGAGGTGGATCGCAGGATGCTGAACTTTGCAAATATGACTTCTTTTCTCTTGATTTGAAGCCTGTGTGTTTCTGTAAAATGGTCAATACTCGCGCATCTGACAGCTTTAAATTCAGTTGTCATATTTTGCACTTTAAACCGTTCATCTTATAAATATATAAAAACTCATGGAAGAAGCCCGCCTTGTTGTCACTCGTGTAACATGTCATTTCATGTAAAAACGTTTATTACGATTTGATAAGATGATGAAATAGATTTTGAAACAAAACCAAGTTTTTTTGTGTGTGTTTTATTTTTAACATCTGCAATAAAGAGATAAAAAGTTAACTCGGTGAAACTTCAGCTTCTTCGCGGCCTCCGTCCTGAAACAACACCACCCTCAGGGCTAAACGTGCCCCAATATCAAACCACGAATAACCAGTCTGAATACTGCGAGTCAGTCTTGCACACGATTCGTTGCAACTTGCAGAAATTCGCCCCAAAAGCGGTGTCCTTCAGTGACCTCACATCCTGTTTTCCCCACTTCCTTGTAAATGGACCGGTTTGGGACGGTCCGGGTCGCCTCGCAGCGTGGATCTCCTGCTGTGTCCACCGCGCGTTTCTCCAGACAGCCGCTGCACGATCCGCAGTGTTTGCGGGCTGCAGAGGGCATCCAAGCAAACTTTAATGCAGCAGCACCACCATGCAGGGTCTGATCTGATCCAGCATAGAGAGAGGAGGCATCGGTAAGTCGGCAGCTCGCATGAATCCACGCTTGTTTACGCGATGATTGTAACGTTTTTGGACGCTTTCAGCAAAAAATGCGCCAAATCTCAGTTTAGCGGCAGCTTGCGAAACTTTTTTGACGACTTTGATCCATGTTGGTGAAAGTTAGTGAGACTGGAAAGTGCTTTACGTCCACTGATCATGCCCGATAGGCTGTGATTAAAACCGTGGAAATCTGTGTTTTTTCTGCTCTTACACTCAAACATCAACAGTTGAAATTTTTGCAGTTAAAGCAGCGCGTTTATCGCTTTGGTTGTCGGATTTGTTAAATATGGCTCATGTGGGGCTGGCATGTGGTGGAGACACCTTTTAGAGGATTCACACACCTGGGTCTGTGTGGGCTGCATGTGCAGAAGGGTTTAAGCTGTCATGTTGCACATGTGTGCACAGCTCGGCCAAATCCCTGCTACACATTCAGGACTGGCTTTGATTTGATTTGGACACTCCAATATATTTAAGATCAAGCTGTTGGGAAGCCATTGCTTACATAGAGTGTCAGATTCTTGCAGAGTGCAGCAGTGTTTCCGTTTTATTTATTTCATATCTGCCCCTACAAGTTTTCCTGGCACAGAGCAGCACCATATGTTCACTTTTAGTGACTTTTTAATGGCAATAAAGTGGTTTTATATAAAGATAAAGGGAAAGTTAAAGGAAAAGCCAATATAAAGGCTGTTGGTAAGGTGTTTGGACAGAGCTGCTTTTATGCACATCTGCTGGTTGTCCACAAACTCCACTGGAGGAATTAACAACTTTAGCTAAAATATATTGTCTCATATCAGATCTGATAACTACGAAGGGTGTAGTTTATGATTTCTAACCTTATCAAATCTGGAAGAGACCAATCTCATCTCTTATCATCTTCATTTATGCACTCTACTTGGTTTCTGCTCCTTTACCATGAATTTGTGCATCTGTGACCACCACCAACCACCACCGATGCCAGCAGATCACAGACTGCAGAAACTTTACACTGGATTACAAACACCTTGGGTTCTTTGCCTCTCTGCTCTTCATCCAGACTCTGTGCCAAGTTTACTTCTGTTTTAAAAGAGGATTTTGGATCGCTGAGCAGTTCATTTTCTCGTTAGCTCAGGTAAGACATTTCTGAATCCCTGGTTCAGGTGTGGCTTCCTATTATGACTCTCGTTGCTCCTTTCCTGAGGACCTCTGTACCCGGTGGCTGTAGATGCAGTTCACTCCTATTGAAGCTCTCCCAAGTTCTTGAATTAACTTTTCTTCACAGTCACCTTAAGGCTGAAGGTGCTTGTGCGCCTTTTCCCTTCCAGTCAGCTTTGATATGCTTCTATACCGCACTCTGAGAACAGCCAGCCTTTTAAGCTGTGACCTCCTGTGGTTCACCCTGCTCGTGGAGGATGTCGATGATCATCATTTGGGCAACTGTGAAGTCAGCTGGCTTCCCCATGATTGTGGTTGCGTGTACTGAATTAGAGGTACACAGTATTTACACTGTTTAAATAATAATTCACTCAAACCCCAAATGAAATCTTTGAATACTTTTCATTCAATGATTCTTTGAGCTGTAAACTCTGAGTTATCACATCGCAGTTTCTGTATAGCGAGTCTAGAATACGTAACAATTTCACTTTCTTAAATAACTGATAGAAAACTTTGAATTTTTCCAAAGATATTGTGAGTTTTTGAGATGCACCTGATCAGATCAAAGACTTGCATGTTAGGATAAGTTTGATTTTTGTCATAGTAAAGCTGAGGTCTATTTGTTTTCCATTTTTAAATTAAAAATTTTCCATGGAAGAAAAAAAATGCACTTTAATGTTAAACCTTTAAATCAAAATTGCAAGGAGTGCTAAATGAAAAAGTACATTTTAAATAAGTTAATAAGTACTGTATTACAGACATGGAGCTCTTGATGGGCCAGGTCAGGTGGATGACACACAGAAAACTGCAGCTGTGACTGTTTTTGAACTTAACAATAGTGCAAAGGTTTCTGTGTATATTGCGGCCTATCATGCACTGATTGTTGCTTAATACTATTCTTATATTTATTATAAGTAATTAACAGATGTGTTTGAACTGGGGTCATGCAGAGTGAGTAGGATTATGATGTTCAGATTACACACTAATGTCTGTTTTTAGTACATTCCTGATTGTTGATTTGATAGATAAATAAAGCAAGTGTATAAAGTGCTTCGAGTCATATTGAGTGCATTAACAATACTGTTCCGTCAAACTTGAAAATCGGCAACATTAAGAATGAACTGTCAGGACTTAATGAAGGTAGATGTTTGCAGAAGAATCACAAGAGGCTTGGAATACGTTGGAGCATTTTTCAGTTCAGGCGGGTTCGATGACAGCTCATTCTTCCACACAGACACCTCATCGGTTATCTCACGGATACGATTTTTGTCCTTGTCGTGATGTTGTTTGACTTGTATCTAACTTTGTTTTCATCTCCAATGATGAAAAGCCAAATAGGAAAAAATAAATAAATAATAAATGGCTGACTTCATTATTAGTTTAGGTTGCTATCTCTTGAGAGACTGTAAAATGAAGTCATTTTATGCCCTTGGCTGCGATTGAAGGACCTTTATCAACTACACAGAGTTGAAGAGATCCTTGATAGCTGAAGAGCTTCCACGAGTGATGACACACCTGCGGGTAAAAAATTATATTTTTTTGCATTTCTTCGTAGTTTCGGGACATCTGAGAAAATGAAGGTGAACGAGGTGAAGCTCATCAGCCCAGGCCTGGAGGATGAGATGGTGAGTATCATTTCAGTTATTTCACTTTTTGGTTTTCTCATATCATCTACTTTTGGCATGAAAATGCACCAGTGTATGTAAGTAATGTGTAAAAGAAGAGTGAGTTTCAGTCAGATGGGTACAACTGTTTTTTGTTGTTGTTGTTGTTGTTGTTGTTGTTGTTTTAAAGGAAGCAGGTTGTGTTTACTACAGATGGACATCAGCCAATGGTCTGTGGACTTGGCGTGTTAAAACCTCAACTGTGTTACTGTTGGCACGTTGGTTTACTAGATCCAGAAGTTATAATATTTAGACATGTGGGTGGAGAGCTAAGTTATCACCTAACACTAGGAAGCCATAAACTACATGGGCAAAACGCATGGACATGGCTAACTGGCGTTCAGTAACAGACCAATAAATACTTGAATGTCAGTCAAGAAAACTGGATCACAAACCTCTTGGATGGTCTGAACCTCTGAGCAGACAGTATTATTTGGCAGGCCATTGCATTAATCCAATATACTGATAGAGTTGTAACTCGCTACAAAGAAACATGTTTTTTGGTAATGCACTAACTGAATGCAATGTGATTACTGTATTAAAGTTGCAATTATGCCGGTACTTAAATTACCAAGGCTCTCCAGTTATCTGCACGTCAGGCAGGTAGAACTAAAAATGCATATTTTGTGTATAATGTTTGTCTGCTGGGCTACAGTCAGCTGATTTCAGTTAATGTGCAGAGAAGAGTGGAAATTTGGGCATTACCTTTTTTCTTTGCATGAGGGAACAAGAACATGATGCAGAAACAGTCGCATTATACTGACATCACAGCATAGCACAACATCAGCTCCTTGCAGACATTAGACAGCATGCTAACACAAAGCTAGCTAAGAACCCAGAGTGTTAACGCTGAATGTTTTCCCACGCCGAGACCAGCAGCCCATAGCCTGAACCTCAACAGATAACAAAAGCCGTGATAATCACTATTTTTGAAATATAAATGTAGCATCCATTTAGGGATGCACCGATACCGATACTGGTATCGGGTATCGGGGCCGATACCCGATACCCGGTAAAATGTGTGTGTACTCATACTCGTAAAAGTTAACCGATACCATGAAACGATACTAACTTATTTCATTAATCAGAGGGTGGCTTGTCATTTCTGCTGTAGTTTTTTAGATTGGCCACTAGGGGGACATCCCGCGCTAAACAGGCACAGGGTTAGACGAGTCAGACTGGCGGCTCCAGATAAAAAAGAGAAACTGGAGGCTGCTGTAGCTAGGCTAAGCAAAATGTCAGCAGTGTGGACCGGAACAGCCAACTTTAACTCAGGTTTTGGAAAAGCGATGAAAAATGTCAAGAGAAAATCCACGGGCAGTTTAAATAACAGAGGCTCTGACTCATTTTATCGCTCTGGATGACCAGCCAATGCCGGCCGTGGAAAACATAGGATTGCACTGTCTTCTCAGCATACTCGAGCCATGATATGAAATTCCCAACCGCCCATACATCAGGGAGATAATGGTGCCAAAACTTTCTGAAGAGGTAAAGACAAGCAGTGTGTGCGCGATGTCAGTCCTTGGTTTAACGGCACAGTGGACTGATGATCCACGGGGAGATGAGGAGTTCGTCAATGCCAAATACTTTCGTTATTTTGTTTGTTTGTTTACAATATGGATACTCTGCAATAATTTAAAAGTTTATTTTATTCTCAAACCTAATTTGTATCTATTTTATTCCAAACAGAAGTGTTTATTTATTATTCCGAAAGCTCGAGACAGTGCCAATAGTTCAGTGGTATTTTGTTAAATTACAATGTGGAGACTCTGCAATAATTTAACAGAAGTGCTTATTTTTCACTTGAAATTTTTTTTTGTGGTCATTTTTATTAAGATTTTATTTTTTATCGGCAGAGAATAAAATAAAACCTGTCTTCATTTGTGTGTATGTGTGTGTGTGGTAGAAGTATCGGTTTTTGTACTCTGTATCGGCAAGTACTCAGATCCAAGTATCAGTATCGTATCGGTTTGTAAAAATTGGTATCGTTGCATCCCTACATCCATTCCTACCTGTACGTGTTTCTGAGGTAGAATCACCGTGGCGATCGCTTTCAAGATTCTTTGGGCTGGTTTACATTATTGCTTTGTGTTCAAAGATCGTTAGAACAGGGGTGTGTGTGTGTGTGTGTGTGTGTGTGTGTGTGTGTGTGTGTGTGTGTGTGGGACTGGAAACTAAAGCTTATGTTGTTAACTGGTAATTATGTGAGAGTGCATTTCGGGTCATCTTTCGGGTAATGCAAAAGGAATGTAGTGATTAGCAGAGGTGGCAAAAGAGATTTTGTATTTTAGTAGAAGTACAGATACTGTTTAAAAATACTCTAGTAAAAGTTGAAGTACTGATTCAACTTCTTTACTCAAGTATAAGTGAAAAAGTACATGCTCTGAAATGTACTCAGAGTAAGAAAGTAGCTCTTTGAAGAACCTTTCTGCCAGCTGTTTCATGCAAAGCTTTCAGTTTAATTTTTAATTCTAATTGTAGTCAGCCTGAATCTGTTTAATAGAATATGAATTTAACCACAATAAATTCCAAATACACGACTTAATTCAACCAGATGTCAGCAGATGTTACTGATTTCCATCCTCGATACAGTACACAGTTTATGCTGTCTTTATATTAGACACTATAAAGTTGGTATGAAGGTGAATTCAGTGAATGGATCTCAGCATCATCATCTCTGCCACCCTTCATGTAACCTAACTCTGACCATGAAACCTTAGCCACTGTGCACCGGTCACACGCTGTTCTTTACTTTAAACTCATCACAGTGCAGCAAACAAACCTGTTTATCCTGCACTAACTTGCAGAGGATTTTCATGTATCCTTTAAATAGCACAGTTAGTTTACCTCAGTTTGTTCTTCATATTGTGCAACCAAACATAATGTCACATGTACAGACCCAGTATCTGATTTAAAAACAGGACTTACAAAGAAGATTTACATTTCCAGTTAGTCAAACACCACTGAGCCGTCCTTACCTTTAAATCTAACCTCTCGTCTTCCTTTCCTGTCTTTGTCATCTTTCTCCATCTCTGAGTGAAGTTGGCTCTCTTTCTTTTCTCTCCCTGTGAAAACCAGCAGCTCCACCTTTAGCTAGCAGATAAACTGCAAACAAACTGTTTGTGTGTTTGCTGATAGAAATGCTGTATTTGAAATTAGCTGCCATTTACAAAACATTACTGCCTTTATGTTCGCTCGTCTTTCGTGGGGCTAGCTAGATGCTGAAGTACTGCAACTTCTGGACACCTGCAGTCATTCTGGTACTGTACCGAAAAAAAGAAAACACACCTCACTTTAATCCCTTTAACTTTACCAGGCAGTTTTTTTTTACATCTTTAATCTCTGTTTATGCCACATCACTTGGCGAATAGTACTGGAACAGGATGGCCTTTCATGTGTTACTGTTTAGGCTCAAGTCAGTTTGATGTCTGAAAGCCAGTGTCATGAAATAATAACTCCCCTCAAATGCCTTAAACCTAAGGTAATGAGTCTGTTTTGAAAATATAAGGATTAGAAAGTACAAATATTTGTTTAAAAACTTAGGGCGTAAAAATAAAAAGTTGTTTAAAAAAAACAACAACTCAAGTACAGATACCTATGGAAGCCCGTTTCCGCCACTAAACCCCCCCCCAAAAAACCAAGTATCCATAGGTCGAAATTTCGAGTTATTTTCTTGAAATTTAGACTTATGTTTCTCGAAATTTCGTGTTAGCTCTGCCAATCAGTAATCTAGGTGAATGAGGTCACTTTCTTGTTACCCGGAAGCATATGGCGCAGAGTAACGTGCACTCAAAACCGGATCGCAACAAACTGGCTCTTTCGTGAGTACGTTTGCTGATAATAACACCATGCGATTCAGCTAATAACACAAGGATTTCATTGTTTTTGAAGCCACTCTGAAAATACTCAGCAATCTGTGGATTCATGACATGATGTAATACTGGTAGCTTAGCTGTAGCATTTGTAGCTGAAGGTTTCAACTTCCGGGTAACAAGGAAATGACGTCATTCACGTAGATCACTGATTGGAAGCGCTATCTCAAAATTTCGAGTTACTTTTCTCAAAATTTTGAGTTAATAAGTTGAAATTTTGAGAAAAGAACTCAAAATTTCAAGTTATGGATCTTTTTTTTTTTCTTTTTTTTTACTTGCAGAAACGGGCTTCCATAGCTACCTGAAATTTCTAATTAAGTACACTAAAAAAGTATTTGTACTTTGTTACTTCCCACCCCTGTTGATTAGTATTAACAATTTCTTTATACTGGGAGCAATTAAGTATGCATCCTTCTTAAAAAAGGTAACTAGTAATGGGGTGGGGGGGGGGGAATTGATACAGCATAGCTACATTTTGTGTTGTGATATTGTATCGATATAGACACCAAATTTTTTTTTTTTGTTTAATTAATTAAAATATGATGGAAAAACTACAAACTTAAACTCTGATAATTAAATATGAATTGCTGTTAAATGTGAATTTCTTTTTATGTAGACGGCATTGATGTTTGATTATTTTTTTTCAGTGATTTGTCGCAGTTAATTGGTGTATTATCAGAAACAGATTGCACGTAATTACCATTCATTCACAGACTGATAGCAGACTGACTGTCTTACATTTATAGCAGGTTTTAGGGACAGTGTTGGTACGCTTGATGATCTCATTTTGCAGCCAAAAAATAACTGACGTGAGATAACTGTATCGTATTGCAACAAAACAGATACTGATAAAGTTTAACTTTGAGGACATAATTTGTAGTTGAACAACATGCGTCACTGCAATGCTCAGCAGGTCACACAATGTTAATAATCACAGTAATATTGTATTGTGGGTTGTCTACTGAGTCCCACCTCTAGCTAGCTGTGCATTAACATATAAGATGTAAATGGATGTCAGACTCCAGATTAGGATAAGTCACTAATATGTTTTTCCAATTCTCTTAGTATTTATTACACATTGAATATCTTTGGTTTCAAATTCAGTTTCAGTAATGCAGGTTTTGTCCATCCATCCCTGGTTTGAGACTGGGGGGAGGCACCAGCTTCAGGGGGGTCACAAGCTAGCGAGCTCCTTGTGGCGGTCCCAATCACAGATAAAAGGGTGGATTGCAAGAAGGATGCCATTCCTGATGCATTCCAGTGCACACCATCCACCTGCTTTGGGAAATACTTGCTAGAGAATCAATTGTCTATTCATTAATCTGTGGCTGAAATAAATCCTTGAATCCAGCATATTACCAGGTGTTTTACAGACAAGACACAACTACACAGCCATGTTAACATGTTAGCGTACCTGTGCAGGAGGTGTCGGGTTACAGACCCTGTCTGTGGAAGAGGATCCTGGTGGGCGCAGGTGTTATTTGCTCTGGTGGTCTCCTGCTGCTGCTCCTCTACTGGTTACCTGAGTGGGGTGTGAAGAGCACCTGTACTCACACCACGCTGAAGGACGCACACACAGTGCTGCTCAGGACAACGGTATGTGCTGTAGTTTAATATTGAAATGAAGCATTTTATTTCTTTGGCACACATACTGTGTCTGATAAATTTAATGTAGCCTCACGAACAGGAAAACTGTGCTGCTCTATATTGTTACCTCAGGATGAGTTCAAACAGTGGTTTCGAGCCAAAGTGCATGTGATGTTGGCTCCTGGGAAGAAGCCCTTTGACAGTTTGGCTTCCCAGCCTGAAAACCAGGTACCAAATGGAGACGGAGACCTTGGTGTCAGCGCTGTACACGAAGACTGCTACGGACAGTTTTCTCACAGGCAGCTGGTTCAGGTACTTTAGTATGAAGCCGTGTCTCCGGTTACTATTTGATAGTTTTCTAACTAACCCATTTTGAACAAATCTGTTTTACAGACTAAGTGTTTGGATTCTCCCCTCTCCCCCTCTCAGGTTCACTATTTCGTCCACCACAGCGCTCGATACTACTGGAATGATGTGATACAGAACTTTGAATTATACAAGTAAGCATCCCACTGAGTATGTGTGCTGTAGTCTTGTGTTCAGAATATTTGATGTGCTACATGTATTACAGCTTTTTTTTACAAATTCAGTTAAGTAAAGGGAAAAAATGATGGAATTCCCTTGTAATGCGTGAGGAGGTGTAACAGAATAGTAATTGTGATGGTTTTTTTGTTGATTGCATAGTTTTTGCCAGGTTCTGCATGATCAGATACACACCAATAAGGCATAACATTATGACCACCTGCCTAATATTGTGTTGGTCCCCCTTTTGCTGCCAAAACAGCCCCCACCAAGCAACGGATCCTTTAGGTCATGTAAGTTAGGAGGCAGGGTGTCCATGGGTCCGACTTGTTTCTCCTGCACATCCTGCATACATGAAGCAGTGACCCCTGCAGACCGAGAACGCCCCACGATAGCTGCAGCTTTGGAGATGCTCTGACTCAGTTGTCCAGCCATCACAATTTGGCCCTCGTCAGACTCTTAAATCTTCACACTTCCCAGATTTTCCAGCTTCTAACACATCACCTTTGAGGACAAAATGTTCACTTGCTTCCTAATGCATCCCACCCACTCACAGCTGCCACGATGAAGAGATAATCAGTGTTATTCACTTCACCTGTCAGTGCTCATAATGTTATGCCCGGTCGGTGTGTGTGTTGCTCTGCTCAGCTGCAGTTGACAGGAATTGTATTCGTTTTCTAGAGGCCTGGAGGATGTGAATGTGAGCTGTGCAAGCCTTCACTCTGAGCACAGCTCTGGGCTTTCTAAAACATTACAAGACTACAGGTACATGCTGGGCTTTCTTACAGGCTGTTTTCTTAAGTTATTTGCTCATTTAAAAAAATAATGAAGAAGCAGCAGATGGATTTTTCATGAGGGACAAATTGGTTTGATTCTTCTTTATCAGGAGGCTGTTTTTTGGGGAGAATGAGATTGCAGTGAGAGTGCCCTCTCTGTTAAAGCTTCTGGTAAAGGAGGTGAGTTTCAAGCTCTTGCATAACATATTTTCTTACAGCACATCTATCATTTCTACTAATTCCCCCTGTTTGCATGTTTTTTTCAGGTCTTGAACCCTTTTTACATCTTCCAGCTCTTCAGCATTATTCTCTGGAGCTTTGAAGATTATTATTATTATGCCTCAGCCATCGTTTTCATGTCCATCATTTCTATCGCTACCTCACTGTACACCATTAAAAAGGTGAGTCACGCCTGAGACGGCTCTGCTCTCGGTCACCTGTTTTCAACGCAGTTGTGTTCTGGTGCCTTTGAAGAGCTGTTTTTCTTCTCCTTTCAGCAATACGTCATGCTGCACGACATGGTGGCAGCCCACAGCGTGGTTCGTGTTTCCGTGTGCAGAGGGAATAAAGGCATGTTTTCATCTCTGATCATGACACAAAGCTAATAGCTGCTTTGCCTTGTGACTGGCTACAGAGACAGTGTGTATCCAAAGTTTTCTTTCATGATCTTGACCACAGATATTGAACAGGCCATGTCAACGGAGCTCGTGCCCGGCGATGTCATCGCCATTCCAGCGAATGGGATGATAATGCCGTGCGACGCCGTGCTCGTCCGCGGAACCTGCATTGTGAACGAGAGCATGCTGACAGGTGAGACTGCTCTTCGCCGCGCTCGCCGTGGAGAAAAGTCCATGAAAAGTTACTACTGTTCTTCCAGGAATCAGTGGTTATCTCTCGTCACTTATCTCTTTACACTTTATGACTGTTCGTGAGAGGCAGCTGGTACTTCTGTCACTGCTACAATATATCAAAGATTAAGCCAGCTTTGATTTTTAGCTCGTCTAGCTGAAGGACTGATTAGCTTATGCCACGGCGAGGCGTCCTTTGCCCGTCCACAGTTCAGAAGAACTTAGGTCACATTTATCATTTTACAGGGAATAACCCGATGAGCTGTTATGTCATCATTACATTTTTCTTTCTTTCTTTCTTTCTTTTTTTTTGCCCACATTGTCATACATGACCTTATTGTATCATCGCTGGCCCTTTAAAACAAGTTCAGCAGCCTCTAACTTATGCAAAGTTCATCTGCTTTACGTTAATGAATCCATAGATTAGGACATCATATCCTTCTCTGACCTTTTGCTCTCAGTTAGAAAGCTGTTAGGGCACCTCACACTTCATAATAATAATAATAATGGATTGGATTTATATAGCGCTTTTCAAGGCACCCAAAGCGCTTTACAATGCCACTATTCATTCACTCTCGCATTCACACACTGGTGGAGGCAGCTACGGTTGTAGCCACAGCTGCCCTGGGGCAGACTGACAGAAGCGAGGCTGCCATATCGCGCCACCGGCCCCTCTGGCCAACACCAGTAGGCGAAGTGTGTTGCCCAAGAACACAACGACCAGGACAGAGAGCCCGGGAATCGAACCGGCGACCTTCCGGTTACAGATGCGCTTCCCAACCCCCAGTGCCACAGTCGCCCCACTCAGTTTAAGATAATTTTACTCTGATTGGCTGGCGTTCACAAACAGGAGGTTTTTAAGAGCATGTGGGCGGGGCTTTGCAGTAGTCACATTAGAACGTAGAAGCTCGTCCTGAAAACACGGACCCAGATGTACCTGGATCCAACGCAAGCATCTTCTAACATTTGCACATTATTGTTTACCAACTAAAGGAAAACACGCTGATATACTTGGACTTTTTCCACCCCAACCAGTGAGTAAACTAAAAGCATCGTCCAGTCAGTCTTTAATTAGCGCTACGATTCATGGTTTGGAAAAATTAAAAAAGTTCAAAACGCCTTCCTTCTTCACATTTTCCAAAGCTGTCCAGCCAGGTGGATGCTGAAGCCTGCCTATATGTGAATGGGAATGATGTGAGCGCTGAGATGTTTTATTTTCTGCATCTCTAGTGTTCTCATTTTAAAAGTCATTTGCATCTGTTTGCCTATCATCTGATAATAACATTTTTTTTACATCATAGAATTTTTATATTTGACGTTTGTTCCTTTTATTTATGTCTGCCTCGTTGTATTGCTAGGTGTTGGTTTTGTCTTATGACTATTTGTCATAAGTAAATATCCCATGTAATTAAGTACAGTCATGTGAAGAACGTTTTTCACATGACTGTAAACGGTCCTTAAAAAACTAAGAATACCCTATGATTCATTAGCCTGTAGAACCACCTTTGGCAGCAATAACTTACGTATGACACGTGTGTCTTACATCATTATGGGGAGATTTTGGGCCACTTAAATCACAGTGTTGTTTCGCTTTTTTTTTTCTTTTTTTTTTTTTAATGTTTTTGGGCATCGAGATAGGCACAGTTCTCCTGTTAAAGTCCTGCCGCAGCATTTCAATAAGGTTGCGGTCTGGACTTCGACTGGGCATTCGCAACACCCCAATTCTCTTTTTTTTAAGACATCTTGATGCAGATTTGCTGCTGTGTTTGGGATCGTTGTCCTGTTCAATTACTAGCTGTTAGACAGATGACGTCACATTTGACTTATCACGAGTTTATGGTCGACTCAATAACTGCAGGGCGCCAGGTTGTGTGGATGTAAAACCAAACCCAAATCATCACGCCTCTACCGCCGTGGTTGACAGTTTGTTTGAGCTCTCTGTGCTGATATGCACCAGACAAGGTGAAATGCAAATGTTGTTTTTCACGTGACTGTATGTTGAAAGCTGGATCCTGTCCACATATTGTGATGTCCTGGTAGCCATGGTTTTTGGCACCATTTGTTTCCCCCCCTCCTGTAGGTCTGTGTTAGATCGTTAAACATCTAGCTGCACCAGAGAGAGTGTGTGTGTGAATTTGCAGGAGCTGGCTTTAGATACTCCTGTCACTCCCACCTCTCAGGTGCCAAAAGCAGTGCAACCAGGACATCACAATATGTGTACCATTAATATGTATATTATATTATATTATAAATAGTTGCTTCAGCAGAATGAATGTTGCAAAAATATGCAGCAATTCAAAAAGCAGATGGTTAATTGAATAAATATTCAATATTTCAGTAAAAGCCATTCTGGTGTTCTGGTCTTCATTTCTGCATCTGATCTTTTTGATATTTTCTTTTGATTATAAAAAAATCTCTTTTAGGAGAGAGTGTGCCAGTCACCAAGACCAGTCTGCCCAGTGCTGGCGAGGAAGGAGCCAGGAGCTACAATATAGATGAGCATAAAAAACACACCCTCTACTGTGGTACCCACGTCATCCAGACCCGCTTCTACACCGGAGAACTGGTGAAAGCTGTTGTGGTGCGAACAGGTAAACTGGAGAGAGACGGACTGGGACCCACTGTGGCGGTTTAGCTTCTGCTTTAGACTGAGCACCCTCAAAAGAAAGAAAATAATCAGAGAGTATTACTTGTGTGTCTCCACAGGCTTTAGCACAGAGAAAGGCCAACTTGTGCGTTCTATTCTTTACCCTAAACCCACTGACTTCAAGCTGTACCACGACGCATACCTGTTCCTGTTGTGTCTTGTTGGGGTGGCGGGCATCGGCTTCATCTATACCATCGTCCTCAGCATCATGAACAAGGTATTACTGCTCTTTAAGAGGCTTATGAACATCTTCAGTGAGCTAAATCACAGTTGCTGTTGGTTCTGTCCAGGTCCCAGCTAAAACCATCATTATTGAATCTCTGGACATCGTGACCATTACCGTGCCCCCGGCCTTACCGGCCGCCATGACGGCCGGCATCGTTTACGCACAGCGGCGTCTGAAGCGCATCGGCATCTTCTGCATCAGTCCGCAGAGGATCAACATGTGCGGTCAGCTTAACGTGGTTTGCTTTGACAAGGTGAGTTAGAAAATGTAGAAGCAGAGGATCTGAAGTAGCTCAGAAATCAGTCCTCAGACAAAATGCATGAAAATTGGTTTTCCACACATTCAAACCCACTTCCAGTTCAAGCACAAGTTCTTTTTTGAGAGTGACTGCATGATTTAATGACCGTAAATGTCTCGAGGCAGAGCTGTGGTCGTGCAAATATGCTATTTGTTCATAACATCGAGCTTTATGCACTCAAAAGAGTGATGCTGTACAAGTTTATGAGGACTTAGACGTATCTAAGCAGGCTGTGCTTGACATGAGAAACGGGTTGTAATGTTGTTAGTTTGAGAAAAGCATTCAAAGTTGATAAATTTGATTAATTATTCAGTGAAGTCTGATTTTCCCAGGCATTTTCCAACATTTTCTAGATTGTAAAATTCATTAAGAGAAGGAACAAATTCGTCAGTTCTGAAAATAAAGAGACACCGACATTATTCATAGTTTGTTTGGCTGTAAAGGAGATAAAGTTTGTTGTTGTTGGTTTTATTTATTTTTAACACTGACCTCAGTTGGTAGAAAGGTTATGTACTCAACAGCTAAATGCTTCCACGCTGGGTCACATCTTTGTCCTTGTTTTGTCTTTTGAGGAAGCTGCTTAGTCTTGTTCCGTTCCACTGTCTAGAATTATGGGCTGTTCAGATTGATTTCCTGCTCTTGCTGATAAGATGTACGAGGCCTGAGTTGGTAGCTTCGTAATAATGTGCAGTTTTTGTTTTCCCTCAGACTGGTACTCTGACTGAGGACGGTTTGGACCTGTGGGGCATTCACAGGGCTGAGGATGGCAGGTAGGAAGTGGCAACTTTGGGTTTATTGCCATTCGTGTGCATATTAAGATCAGATCTCCAAGTATAACCAGAAACAAATAGGAACTGCTATAGCTCACCTCTTTGTGCAAGTAGCAAATATGCCAAAGGCAACTGCAGGTGCCTTAGTTCAACTTCCCCCTCAGTCATTTCCTGCATATTGCTCCCCCCACTCCATCCATGCTTTACTGTCTAGTCTCTGTAAAGTTCTCTCAAAATAAAGACAGCACATACAAAAAGGTATTGCATTATTGCATCATAGCTTTAAAATGCTTCATTTAGCGGCTTGTTGATTTATTGAATAACAAAGAATGCATCTGTATTTTACTGCTGTCTGCTAACAGTTTCTCTAATAATTTTGTCCTGACACATCTGAAGGAAAAGTAATCGTGACTTCTTTGGTCATAGACTGTACGTAGTAGATGGCAAGCAGAGGGTGTATCTGATCGTAAAAGTCTGAGAAAACGACAGTCGTACTCACTTTTGATTTTGACCTTGCTAAATCTTTTCATGATGAGTTTATGGGCAAAGTCAATTATTTTAAATCTTGTTAAATATATAAAAGGTCTGTTTTTTAAAAAATGTTTCTTTGGAGTAAAGCCGCGTATGCTTTAGGGTGTGGCTAACGTGTTGCTACAGTAAACATCCTGAGGACTGTTTCTCGGTTGAATCCACTCGATGCTAATTTCTTCTGATTTCAGAAAACCAAACAACGTCCGCGCTTACATTAGTAGCCTGTGAACCAATAGTTCCATCTTTTATGTACAGTCTTTAACTTTACGTCTATGAAACACTGGACAGAGAAATTTAGACCTTTACTATCGGGGCTTCTATTAACAGATTTGGAAATGTCACAGAAACTTTGTGTTGTTTTCACACAGAGTTTTATAGAGTCACGATTTGCTTCTTTCGCACCTACAAAGAATCGAGTCGTTGAGTCAGACCTTCTCTCTTCGCTGCAGCTTTTGTTCACCTGAGTCTGAGGCTGCTAAAGACAGTCTTGTAAACACTACATTCGTGGCCTGCATGGCAACCTGCCACTCACTGACCAAAATAGAAGGAGAGCTCTCTGGAGACCCTTTGGACCTCAAGATGTTCAGCGCTACAGGCTGGGTAAGCAGAGATTTGTGTTTAGCGTGGTTAGTTACTGATGGCCTGTAAGTGAAATCTCCAGCTCCAAGCTCCAGCAAAAAAAATACCTTTATTTACAGCAGCCTTGACTCAGTGATTCAAGGCAGAAAGGTGATGCTTTTGTTTTAGATCCTAGAAGAACCCACCGAGGAAGAAACCGCGCTCCACAATCCCATAATGCCCACAGTTGTACGCCCTCCAAAGCACATCGCCCCTGAAGCCCATCAGAGCAATCCACTACCTCAGAGCATGGTACCGTGACCTCCGTATGTTCATTGATGACTATAAATCAATGCCGGATTTTCCACTCCTAAAATGACACATTTTGGTTTTTTTTTTCTTTTTCAGGAGCTTTCTGAATTATCTGTAAGTTGCCATTTCATGAAAACATCAATGTTTTTGTATTCACTTTGTTGCTGAGTGTTAAATCTTGTAAATCTGACGTAGCTAGCTGTAAATTATAGCCTAGCATGAAGCCTGGAAGCAGCTGTCAAACTACTCTTTGAATCACTTGTTGTGAAGAGAATAAATCAACACATTTTTAGAATCAGAGCAATTATTTTTTTCAGTTCAAACATGTGACTTTTGCTCCTCAGGCCTGTGAGATGGGCATTGTGCGTCAGTTCCCCTTCTCCTCGGCGCTGCAGAGGATGAGCGTGGTGGTCAGGAGGCTGGGGGAAAAAAAAATGGACGCCTTCTTAAAAGGGGCACCGGAGGTGGTGGCCAGCCTCTGCAGACAGCACACAAGTCAGACATGGGATGGTTATTTCCTCCCTTTTTATTTGACTTTGCTGTAAAGAAATACAAATGAATAAAATATGTCCTCCCTGTCCCACAAAATCATTTCTTATCTTGTCTCATGTTATATAATAAGGTCACACCAACATAGCTCTGACCTTCTGTTTAGTCCCACAGACGTTCACAGAGACTCTGGAGGCCTACACCAGGCAGGGCTTCAGGGTTATTGCCCTGGCACATCGTCAGCTAGAGTCCAAACTCTCCTGGCACAAAGTCCAGAACCTCAGCAGGTACTGTACGCCCGTATCCTCAGATAATACTGTCCACAGTGCATGTGGATACTCCCACCCTGAAGAAAATGCTTGCAACGTGGTTTCTCATCTTGCTGATGAAGCTTTTAGAAGCTCGAAGCTGCTCTTAGAGTAACTTAGCTCAAAGTCCTTCTATTGCAGGGCAGAAAATGTCCTTGCTCAGTGAAACATGAGGAGGAAGGCTTGTTTGAGAGCTTTTATATTAGAAGTATTTGAAATGACTAGCAGTTTTGTCATCTGCCACAATGTCGTGCTGCCAAAAGACACACAACTGTTTGAGGTGACTGCAATATGAATGATTTATTAAGTGACTCTATGCTCAAAGACGTGCTTGCCGAACAGCAGCATATTAGTGTTTGTTTCCGGGTGTTTGGGGTCAGTGTGATAAAAGTAGGAAATCATTAACTAAACTTAAAGACAGGAAGAATGTTATGTAAGTGAGCTGAGCTCAGCGATAACCTCAGATTTATGATGTCTAAAAGTCAGAAGTCACCGTGTGTCCCAGATTCATCCTGATATGTTTGTCTCTAAATGTGACTTTTTGTGGATTCCTTAAAAAATGGCAGCACAAGTCTATGATTTTTCTCTCATAGGGACGTATTAGAGACCAACATGGAGTTCCTCGGTCTGATCATCATGCAGAACAAAATCAAACCAGAGACTGCTGGTGTTTTATGTGAATTGCAGCGAGCCAACATACGCACATTGATGGTCACGGGTAATGCAGCTCAGTCAATTTGTCTTTTATTTGTGACACAAATTTAAATGTTTGTGCCTCTCATTTCCCTCCTCTCCTCTGCATCTTCTGATAGGCGACAATATGTTGACGGCCATATCGGTGGCTCGAGACTGTGGAATGGTCCGTCCACACGAGAAGGTCATAATAGCAGATGCTGTGCCTCCCAAAGATTTCCAGCCTGCGAGTATCACGTGGCATTACACTGAAAACCAAGCTCAGGCTGTTAAGGACAACGAGGTAAGAACCACCGAGTAATCCCCGGTTAGTGGACGGTACTGGGAAGAAGGTTTTAGCCAGCCCTAGTATTTCTCCAGACTTCTTGAAGGATGTTCCAGAGCTCTTCTTTGGATGTTGACTGCCTTTTGTACCTTTCTCTGCTTCATTAAAGTTTGAATAATCTCTCCATCAGATATGTTGACACTGATTTTCAGTCCAGTTCTTGTGTAATTTTCATACCTCAGCCTTTTCTCTTTGTTTCCCTTCCTTAAGAACGGCTTCTTGACAGTCACCCTTCCACTGAGACCATTTCTGATGAGGCTTCAGTGAACAGTGGACGGATCAACTGAAGGCCCATATTTATCTCTCAGATTCTGTGTCAGCTCTTTGCTGTTGTTTCTCAGACATGACTTTCAGATACTGTTTATTTTTAATGGTCTGCTATTTCTTCTTCTCTTTCCTCAAATCTTAAGGCAGGAATATCAAACTCATTTACATACAGCCCATCTAATGTGGTCTAGACCAGTAAAACTGCCCTTTCTGTCAGTGTAAAGATAGCTGCTTGCAAAAGTATTCGGCCCCCTTGAACTTTCCCACGTTTTGTCACATTGCAGCCACAAACATGAATCAGTTTTATTGGAATTCCACGTGAGAGACCAATGCAAAGTAGTGTACACGTGAGAAGTGGAGCGAAAATCCTACATGATACCAAACATTTTTTACAAATAAATAACTGAAAAGTGGGGTGTGCGTAATTATTCAGCCCCCTGAGTCAATACTTTGTAGAACCACCTTTTGCTGCAATTACAGCTGCCAGTCTTTTAGGGTATGTCTCTAACAGCTTTGCACATCTAGAGACTGAAATCTTTGCCCATTCTTCTTTGCAAAACAGCTCCAGCTCAGTCAGATTAGATGGACAGCGTTTGTGAACAGCAGTTTTCAGTATTTTTATCTGTAACTTAACTACTTTTCCAAAGCCTTCCAGAGGGCCGGCTGAAGGCTTCGCTGGGCTGATTCTGGCCCCCAGGCCTTATGTTGACACCCCTTTTTTTTTTGCACATCATTCTGAGACATTAAAAGCTTTCAGCTATTAGCTCTTTGGCATTCATTTTTGGTTGGTGCAAAAATACAATTTTACGCCTGTCAAACTGTTTTCGTTGCCATTTTTCATAGATTGAACACAAGAAATGGGAACAAATGATGTGTTTTTGTGACAGGCCGTTGGTAACAAAGTGCTTCAAGATACAAATATTACAGGAAGGTCTGGCTCCTTGGAAGCAACCATTAAAAGCATTGACGTGTGTGTCGAGACACTTTCATGGTACTGTAATTCAAGGAAAACAACACATGCCTGGACAGATGATTTACCTTCTCTTGTTAAGGCTGGTTTTTAAATACTGTTCCAAATCCTGTTCAACCACTCTGCTGTTTGCAGTAGGTTTGACACCTACATGTTGAGGCATCTCTTTACTTTTACAGTATTTTTGCCTTTGAGTTCATATAGAATGAAAGAACTGAAACATTTGTCAGTGCAGAGCTCGTTTTATACATTTATACATTTTTCAGTCGTTCAGTTGCATGAATCCCTTTAGGTAAAAAAAAAAAAAAAAGGTTTGTTTGGCTTAAATCTGATATTTTATTCTCCACATAAAATAGTACCATGGTATGACTGGCTCATCTTTACTCCTTCAGATTGTGGAGATCGAGCTGGATGAAGGGACCTGGGATGGGGAGGTTTCTCAGCAGGAGCAAAGTTATCACTTCGCTGTAAGCGGCAAGGCCTTCGCTGTCATCATTGAATACTTTCCCCAGCTGGTCAAGAAGGTACAGGGATAAACACCCACGTACTCTTTGTCTGTTACTTGGTCCACGTTAGCTTTGAACATGTGTAAAGCTGTGTAATTCTCCTCTTCCCCTCATGGTGGCACTGCAGCTTGTGCTGAGAGCCACCGTGTTTGCTCGCATGGCTCCAGACCAGAAGACTCAGCTGGTGGAAGTCCTGCAGAGCATGGAGTGAGTCGCTCCTCCGTTTTGTGGTTTTGCGTTTAATCCGTTTCATGCCACCTGTGTGTGTGTCTTCATGTGTTTTATTTATCTTCCAGTTACACCGTTGGGATGTGTGGCGATGGTGCTAATGACTGTGGAGTAAGTCTGAGTCAGCTTTATAATAAAAAATGATATTTTTCATCGTCTCTTATGCTTTTTTGCAAAACAAACTGAAACACTGTAGCCTCTTAAAGCTGAACAAGAGGCTACAGGTGGTATAAAGCAACCTGCATATCACATACTTGGACTAAGTGTAAAGTAAACCACGTGTATGCATGCTTTAAAAGCATTTATGTAGGTTTACATTTTACTTGCAGTCATGGTTCCTTTTGACTTTGCGGTGTTTTGTTTTTCCCTCGGTGCCCACAGCTGTAGTTTCCTTAAATATTTTATGTACTGACACACAGTAATTGATATATTTGATGTATTGATGAATAAGTTACTCTTATCAAGCTGAGTTTTTTACCTCTGGGTTTGAGTAACGCTGCAAAACCAAAGTGAGTTATATTAATTTAGTCCTCTCTCCCTCTCAGGCGCTGAAGAGAGCTCACAGCGGGATTTCTCTGTCAGAGCTGGAGGCGTCGGTTGCGTCACCCTTCACCTCCTCTACCTCAAACATCTCCTGCGTCCCCAACCTAATCAGGTAAAGGAGTAAATGTATCTCACAGCTTTATTCACACCCTGAGAGCATCTTCAGCTGAGAACAGCTTTGATTTGAACTCTAAATCCTGTGTTTCCTTCTAAAGGGAGGGACGGGCCGCCCTCATAACATCGTTCTGCGTGTTTAAGTTCATGGCTCTCTACAGCATCATCCAGTTCATCAGTGTCATCCTGCTCTACTCGGTGAATAGATATTTGTCCTTCCAAATTTTTTCTCTTTGTCACCTGCTGGGAAAACATTGTGTCATTTGAGACACCATGAATAAAATGGGGGGAAGGGTCCCAAACAGGAATGTATACCATATCAAACTTTGATACGGTTCCCACAAGTTGCGTCTTTAAAAAGAAGTTTAGGTGAAACAAAGGAACGTGACAGCAAAGTGACGCGCCGCTGCTGGGAAAAGGATGACAATGACACAGTGTGACACAGGAATGTAGGTTAGCTCTAAAGTCAGCGAGTGTCAGCTGAGATTATAGAGCCATTAATTTGTCGCTGTGTGATCTTTTGATATTTTAGGTTCTCAGCAACTTGGGAGACTTCCAGTTTCTCTTCATTGACCTCATCATCATTCTCACCATTGCCTTTACAAGTGAGCAGCGTGGCGACGAGCACCAAATTATTATTATTATTTTTACAGTCAGCGTTCAAATAACAGCTCTCTAATGACTATATCCTCTCTGTCAGTGAGTCTAAACCCAGCCTGGAAGGAGCTGGTGTGGCGTCGCCCGCCATCCAGTCTGATCTCAGGCCAGCTGCTCTTCTCAGTCCTGACCCAGATCCTCACCTGCCTGGTCTTCCAGGTCCTGGCTTTTCTCCTGGTACGACAGCAGAGCTGGTACGAGACATGGACGCCTCAGTCAAAGTGAGTAATGTAGATTTATTTATTTATTGTGGGGCGATCGTGGCTCAAGAGTTGGGAGTTCGCCTTGTAATTGGAAGGTTGCCGGTTCGAGCCCCGGCTTGGACAGTCTCGGTCGTTGTGTCCTTGGGCAAGACACTTCACCGGTTGCCTATTGGTGGTGGTCAGAGGGCCCGGTGGCGCCAGTGTCTGGCAGCCTCGCCTCTGTCAGTGCGCCCCAGGGTGGCTGTGGCTACAATGTAGCTTGCCTTAGGGACCCCAAAACGACTAGTAAAACGCTATACAAATACAGACCATTTACCATTTATTTTTTTAACATATTGGTCTGTTAGGATTGTTAATGTGGTGATGACACGTGCTTAAAAATAAAAAATCTGCCCAATATTTCTTTCAGACACACTAAACATAAACCGATTTCTCTAACAGTTGTTATGTGAAGCTCTTTATTTACTGCTCAAGTTGGCGGCGTGCTGTTTAATATCAGCTGGTTACAGAAAAAAAACAGACGTTTGAAACGTTTGCTTTTCACTTGCCTTTATCGTGTTTGATTCTTGCTTTCTTAGTTTGTAAAAGGAGACCTTTGTCCTCATTTTCTGCATTTTTCTCTTTTCCTGCAGCGCCTGTAATGTTTCCAGGTCCATCTTCTCTGTCAGAGTTAACGTAACTGATCCTCAAACCCATAAAAACATCAGGAACTATGAGAACACGTCCCTCTTCTACATCTCCACCTTCCAGTATTTAGCTGTGGCGATCGTTTTTTCCAAGGGAAAACCCTTCAGACAACCAAGCTACAAGAACTGTAAGGCTAAGACTGTTTTGTCAGCGATGCGTGTTTCAAATTTTAAGGAAACACAAATACACTTTTAAGCTTTAAAAAAACAGAAAAGGAGTTTAAAAACAGTTACAACTTAGGAATTTCCCTGTATCTCACATATAAATTGATAAAGATTGTAACTTTTCTTCCACGAGGGCTGTTTATGCTGACCTGCATCGGTCTGTACACTTTTCTCCTCCTCATCATGCTGCATCCCTTCCCTGCTGTTGACAACTTCCTGCAGGTAAACGTTGTTTCTCTCATTTTCTCCGCGTGTTACTGTCACACCACAGGCTTTAAGTTGCCTCGTGTTGGGACCGAAAAAGAGAAACATCTGCGCAAAAGCGTGAATGTCTGAGATGTTGCATTGGCTCAGAGGTGCCGCACTCACCGCTCTCCATCCTCTCCTGCCTCCCCAGATCGTGTGTGTTCCCCATGACTGGCGTGTCACTCTGGTCATCATTATGATCGGGAATGCGGCTGCTTCTTTCTTGTTGGAGGTACGGCTCAGAAACCACCACACCCCGCCTGCTTGCTGTGATTGAGCTCCTTTTAAAATTGCAAACTGTGATTTGCATGCTTTAATTTAGTTTATTTTGCATCTGATTTCTTGCTTTCTTTCTTACTGAGTAAGTGTCGGTGGTGCATCACTGCTAAATAATGAAATCAGTGAATCATTTTTTTCTCCATTTAAGATGTTTTCGACTTTCTGATTTTCATAATCAGCTGATTCTCAAGTTCCTGAAATCTTCCATAGATTTTGATCCTTGACATCATCTTGTGGAGGCTAGTTTTCAGAGGCAATCACAGGGCATGTCGCCCCGCAGAGGCCTCCTCCGCTCACACGCCGCAGGTTGGGAAGCTTTTCACTACACTTTCTGTTCTTTCACTGTGTAGACAGTAGCATGTTATCCTTAACCTCGATTCTCCTGCTTTTTATTTTCTTCTCATTTTACAACAATAACACGGATTACATAGCCAAAAAAAAGCTAACATTTACACTATTGAGCAGGTCATGAATGACCAAGTCTAGTTTATTCTATGAACCCATCAGCTTAAAGCTCTTTTTCCAGTCACCAATGGTTATAATGTCTTATTGGGGCCATTGTAGGCTTAAATACATAAATATGGGGCTGGGAGTGTTGGTAATATTCAAATCAACAGGCAAAAACAACAATTTTAATCCATGATTAAATCCATAAATTCACAAAAAAATGACAGAAAATGACACATTGGAGAAATACATCACTGTTTAGACAGCAAGACTGTCTAAATCTAATCACAACACAGACTGCAGTGTACAATCTGAGTTACGAATACTTTCTAACTTGAGCCCACAAAGTTCATAAGCATGTGGACTTTTAAAAAACATCACCATGAACTGTGTCTGTTCAGAAGAACATAAGATGGATGAGGTGATGGATTTCACACTTGAGGAACTACAAGAGTAATCAAAACTGCCACTGGCCTCATACGTTTGGGGTGCTTTCTCTGTTTGTGCTGTGAAGAGGTCCAAATTATACATATTATACTGTCTCAGAACTGAAATTTGTTTCTCATGAATTTAGTTTTTCTTCCAATAAATTTGTCACTTTAATCTGTGAGGATATGTCAGGTTTTTTTCTTTTACATTTTATGGCTTTTATGTTGAAGTTTTTGTCTCAGTGTTACCATCCATTAAGACATGTGAGGGATGCAGTGGAACAAGGTATTGACTGACTGTTTTGGAGAACCGTCTGAACAGCTGTAAACCTCAACTGTTACTTTCTTGCGTTTCAGATTCTTGTCGTCTGTTTTTTTTCCCCCTGGATTTAATCAAATGCGTTGCTCACTTTGTAATGTTTGTGTGCAGAAAATCAGATCCTGCGATTTTAGTATCTGAGAAATATGATATAATTATAGCTAACTGAGTAGTTATTTTCCACCTTACATGTTCAGGTGGCCAATGACCGCTGGGCTTCGTCCGTCCTCTCCTGGTTGTTCTGTCGGAGACACAAGGCACCAAGGGCGCTGTATATGCAGCTGGCTCTGGAGCTGCAGGAAGGCAGTGAGTGGCCCCCCCAACCCTCCGCTGTCACCTATGCCAGTGACCTAAAATCCAGCATCTCTGACCTCAATGTGACTGCCAACCAAAACTCAACACAGGCTAAACCTGAAGCTTCCCTAAAGCTTGTATGATGGTTTAATTCACCTCCTCAAAATGGACAAACACCGTGTACTTCTATCGTAGCCGTACTGTCGTATCTCGCTGCTGAAACTTGAGCCAGAGGATTATTAAAGGAAAAGCTTGGCATTATTTGTTTTCTCGGGAAATGTTCAATGTGTCATTAAATTTAGCCTAGCACCAAGCCTGGAAACAGGGGGGAATAGCTACCTTAGCAAACATGCTACCTAGGGCCCCATGAGGGGTCACTGTGGGCAGTCACATGGGCCACAGTGTCTGAGAACCAGTATGAAATGTAGGACGCATCGGGGCCCCGAACTGTAGAGCAGAGTGTGGGCTTACTCACTGCAGGCCTGTAATGGGCCACACAGTTGGTTCCTCTCTGCACATAGTATTGGCTGCCCCACTGGGGCCAACTGTACCTGACAGTTCAGGTATATGCCATACATACAGTGTTTCCCAAGGTAGGCTGCAAAACTGGGCCCCTATGTGCTCTATCAGATACTGAGATATGATATTATAACTCATTGAGTACATATTTTCCACCTCACATGCAACAAACTGGAGCGAAGAGTGGACCAGAATGTCACTCCAACAAAAAAACAACAAACTACTTAGGGGGTCACCACAACAGGCAGCTGCTCATATTTAATTTGGCAGATTTTTACACCACTTTCCTGAAGTCCATTCCATATCAACAACATCCAGCCATTGCAATTTTGTCTTTGGACTACCAGAGTTTTATATGGGCTATGTGTTACCAGAGAAGACCCTTATGGAGACTCAAAAGGGAAAACTGCTATGGGCTGCACTTAGGCTTTCTTTAAGGAAAAACATGCATGTGGGTTTTTTCCTGCCCACACAGCACAGTTCACTCAAATCTGCCCACTATGGACTCACATGGTGGCATTTTTTTGTTGGGCATCCTGTCTCTGTGCAAAGCTAGGCTCTAATAGGCATTCCCTCTTGTTGCTACACTTGGTGTTAAGCTAATATTAATTGCTGGTTGCTGTGCAGGCATGGTACTGGTATTGTCTTGTAGTGCCAACCGTTAGTAGCTTAAAAGAAAATCAAGTACTGCTCTGGACACTAGACACTGGGAATGGTCAGATTAATCTTTCCATTGTTTTGAGTTTTTTCATTATGCCCCACTCTTTGAAATATCTGAAAGTCTGACACTGAACAAAAGATCAGCTCTATCACATGGATACACTGCCCTCCCGCTGTTTTTACCATTCAGTTACATTGCTGCTGGTAGAACTTCAAAGCTGTACAAATTCAAAGAAACTTTCAAAGAGACGTGAGAGATTTAACGCCTGTTTATGGGCGTAAATGGTACTTTCCGATTTCTGAGGCAGAAAACATTCCACTGTTGGATTTTTTTAGGTCTTTTTTTTTTAGTTGCTTTGCCTGAATTTCTTCCTGTGGAAGTGAAAAGCAGAAAAATATCAGTTGAAATTCTTTTTATTGCGCATAAATGTGGGTGTGATAGTTTGCATTTCATCATTTAACATCACAAAGGTACTGGAGAGTAATAATGTTTTGATTAATTAATCAAACCCAATCATTAAAACACTTGCTGCTATAAAATGTTTTAATGGTTAATTTTAACGTCTAATTTTGTAAACAAATATATATATTTTAAGCAGTTTTAAAATGTAATTTTAAATTATGTGATGAAATGTTCTTTCTTAATGCAAAACAGAACATTTTTAACAGAAACTGTAACACGTTTGTGCTTTCTTTCTTATCTGGATCATGCAAAAAAAAAGTTTTGTGTTTGCTCTGCAGAACTTCCATTTCAATTTGCAATAAATCTGTATCTGAAGCCACTCTTGCGTGCTTCGTGGGGGGCTGACCTTGGTCACACTTTTTCAGCCTAGACTTACTGATCAATTATGGGCTTTCCCAGCCTCCTCGCTGCCTGGCATATGGGCGCTTAAAGGCGCCAGAGTGGAGGAGAAAGAGGGGTATCATTTCATGTGGAGATCAGGGCCTATAGGCAGTGAATGGGTGGATTTAGAGGAGACTGTGAATGAGAGAAGGGGGTCCTCGCTTGTACCAAAAAAAAAAAGAGAAAGGAATCTCCCACAGATCAGGGGAAGAGCCTTTTTGGGAATATTCATGATGAGGATGAGGAGGGATCATGAATTCATGTGTGTCTGTGAATCCTGCGGATCATCTTTTCGGTAAACACGATGTCCACAGAGCCGGGATGTCGTGCTTTCTGTCTGTGTTTGCGATGTAGTTTCGTGGATAGTGTTGCCTCTCCACAAAGCAATATGGGTTTTTGTGTACTCTCTGCTGTATTCCTTTTGTATCAGTAGAGGAACAGATGGAGAGTGGTAGAAAGACATAAAGAAGCTAAAACACACAGTCTTTCTTCCTCACAGCTAGCTACTCGCTGAAAAAGGTTTTCTCAAGCTTGCACTCAGACGTGCGCTATTTCAAGCATTTTAGACTTTTTCTCCCCCCGCCCACACTTTTTTTTTTTTTCTTTTGGTGTTGTGTATTTCCAAGACGTGGGCCCGTGTACACAGTCTGTCTGCTGATTGTAACAGTGTCTGCTCAGGATATTTTGCATAGTAACGGCCCCCAAAGGCACACTTTTCTCCACCATACGTTGTTCTTTTAGGTGTTACGCATGTTTTTGCACATCACTGTCCTGCAGTTTCTTCAACGTTGTTGGACCCCCTTAAGACCCTTGATTAATACTCGGGACACAAGGCCAACCTGATGCTCGCTTACTTACGCCTGGCCTCATTTTACAGATGACACAAAGGCTCCCATGTTCGGTAAAAGGTCCGTGACCCACCAGACGGTCACAAAGCCCTTCTCCTCCCTCATGTCACCTAAGCATGGGTTCCCTCACTGGGCCTTGGTGGCGTTCCTGTCCCCCCTTTCTTTATCAGTCCTTCCAGGCCTGAATGGGCTCTGTGGTTGGTCAATAAATTCAGTGATTCAGGGGGTGGACAGTTGCAGCCGTGTTAACGTTTGTTCACAGGCTTGTCGGAGGGATGGGCCCCGCCCCACGGCCCTTTGTCTCCTGTGGTCTCTCATCAGGTTAGAAGTCAATGGAGGGCCTTGTGCGGAGGTGGCAGGGGCATGGATGGAGCCGCCTCTCACATGGCGTTCACACAGGGGGAGGACCGGTTCGGATCACTGCGACACTTGTTAGAGTGAGGCCGCACAACATTTGCCGGGGTTGCTCTCCCTGAGGGCGCTTTAAACAAACTAATGGTTAGAGGCTGCAGAGTTGCACTGGGGTAAGATGATCTGCACTCGGAGGCCTGCGGTGGCCAAACTGAAAAGGAGCGCACAAGTGTATCTTACAATCTCCATTTACAGATCTGACTGAGAGCAAAAAGAGGTCAGGCCTTCATTTACGGTGACACTATTTAAATTTGGACTAGAATGGAACCAATGCATTTCAGTGGCCCCTGAAGGTGCCACAGTGTTGCTGAGTTATGACCGTTTTCTCAGGCTCAGCTGGGCCGAAGCATGGGAACAGACACAAACGGGAGAAAAGGGAGACAGAGAGCCATAGATAGAGCAAGACACAAACAGTGGAGGGCTTTAGGAGACAGAAAACAGTGGACAGAAAAAGACGCACTGTGACTGAAGAGGGACTTAGAGGCATGACTGAGGCCTAACTGTCATGAGAAGATGAGAGTTGCCATGGCCACCCAGGAGCCACCCAGCAAGCATGTGAGCAGGGGAGACTCGGGGGCCAGGGGCCTGGGCCCGGGCTGGTGGATCACATGCACTAACCAGGGATTATGTGCATAAGTGATGAGTGCTAAGCCGGCAGGTGAAGAAGGGAGGCCCGGGGACAAGGAGCGGGCCATCCCTCAGGACGGCTCCCTCTGTAAAGAGCAGGGACTTTTTTTTTTGCCAAGTGAGGCTGATCTGCTGTGTGAAGGAGACTCAGCCAGAGGTCCTCGAGTGCTGAAAGGGCATCCCCCAGGCTGCTTTCACAGCATAAGTGGCCAAAACGCTGGTCTTGTGAGTCATCTTGAGTGGCAAGAATGGGGCATCTTCACATTCATAAATCCCAACGCAAACACACTCATGGATATAAACTAAGCTTGGGAGAGGATAAGCGCCACATGGTGGGACATCAGCAGGGCTCTTCTTGAGGGACTCTTTTTGATTGTTGCAAATATTAAAAGAACAGATCACTCAACACACAAACGGAACCGAAAAAGATTCAATTTAACCCCTAGCTAAGTTTATTTTACGGTATATTTATAGACAAGACGCTCTTTTTCTCGGCAAGATCAGAAGGTTCACAAGTTGCTTTACTGCAGCGAATCAGCGCTCATGATATCAATGGCCTTACAGGAATGTGTTTGAACCATGATGGCACAAAGAAATCACATTCCCAAAGATTCCACGGAGAGAAAACAGTTCACCAATCTACCCCCAGTACCTTTTCAAGACGGTGGTATCCCTGAACATATTAACATGTAAATACACTTAGATACTTTGACAATGCACTGAAATGCATATAATCTACATGCTAACTAGCGCTTTAAAGAGTTTCCACTGCTGAATGTGGTTTAGGCAACACTTTCATGTCTGGGTTTTAAAAATTAAATGTGAGGCCTCTCTTAGAATTTCTCAAAGCGGTTTTCAATTTGATGAGGGATAAGGCGATGACTGGGTTTCCCTTTCAAAGGGAGAGACCCAGATTTCAATAAGACTTCAGTCTCCTTGCCTTTGGCTTCAAGTTGAAGATCTAAATGATGGCTTTTTCTTTTATAAGAAGAAGAAGAAGAAACCCTATGTTAGGTAACAGATGGCAGGTTGTTGTGCTGAAATACCAGTTGCTATGCTCCCCCTTTTCCTCCGCAGCTTCACTTGCCATAGCTAAGCATCCCATCAGAAGCTGGTGTACTGACTTGGAATAAGCTGACTTGAAACTGCTCAGGTTGTTGTTGACAAACATGAGCCTAGATGAGTCTGCTAATCTCCTGGTCCTTTATCCGCTCTTTATTGCCGTATAAACAGGACTGAATACACCAAAAAAGCTAAACCTCTGTTTGCAGCCTTCTCTTATCTCACGCAGGGTTTAATCTGATGCCCTCTCCCTCTTTTTACATCTCTGCCTCGGCTAAATCTGCTAAATTCAGCCATATTTTTGATTCAGCACATCACCATGACAACCGGTTATTTCCCATCCCGGAGAAGCCGCCCCCCACCTCACTCCCATGCTCCTCTTCTCCATTGATACTGCTACCTCCCCCTACCCCTTCCTTTTTTTTGTCCAAATAAAACAAAGCAAAGAGTGAATGCTCTCTGAGGTAGGTAAATGTATTCAGTGACATCAGCCAGGACTAGTCTATTCTGCTGGATTCCTGTACCACTTGTTTCCAGCCTTGTCTGGGGGCTGGACACTCTGTTGGCCCCATTGTCCCACGTGTATTCCACACAGGCCTGCAATTAATGGAAGCCTTGTCTAAGGCCTCTGGAGCAGAAACTGCTGTTGGGGAGGGGGACAATAGGCGGGCCGAGCTGGGGCTGGGAGTCGCAAAGGGTGGGAGGGCCTCCCCCTCCCTTCTTCTTTAAGGGGGAATTCAAAGGCCGAAGAAGGGACGGAGAGTAAGCTGAGCACTGGATGAGATGTTTAAGCGATCCCTTCTGTCTGTGCCCTCCCCTCCTGGCTTGAGATGTTTTCATGCCAGCAGTTGAAAGGGAATCTTTGCAGTATTTGATGATGAGGATGGTCATTTCACTGCCCACACAGAGGTGGCGGCTGGGTGGAGGAGGAATCACGGCCGCAGCCTTCAGGTGAAGATGGGAGAGGAGTGTGACTGCTGCCCGCTTTCTAACCTCTACCTACAAAGACATTTCATCCATACGTGACTTTTAATCACTTTTACTGTTGTTATTTTAATGCTTTACATGTGCTGAGAAAAGAATCGCTGCTATGTTTTGTGCTGATCGTGGTATAAATCTCTGGACAGGGGACAGCTTCACATGCCAGAGCTGTATCTTTATAGAGAGGTTAGACTGCTGGACTTAAAGCATGTTTGAAATTATGTTGTGAATGAAACAATGTTTTAAGGAAACATGGGAGGGAAAAAATTTGTTTGTGCAGGTAAAGATAACTCTATACTTGTGTCATAGGGTGTAATTAGCTACATCCTCTAATTGAAAAGGAGGCAAATCTTCCTGAAGGCAAAGGCTATTGATCATAAGTAGTATTTCATTACATTCATTCTTCTTGTATGATATGTATTAAGTGTTATATTATCCACTTTCCAAAGAAATCTCGTAAAGTTTGAACATTTCTTAATGTTGGACACTGACCAAACTCCCCCTTGATAAACACCTGACTGTATGATAGCTGGCATTGACATGCTGTGTGTTTGCAAATGTAAGCCAAATGTGGTCAAAGTATATAAGAATCAAGAATAATTCATACATTTAAGGCCCTGTTTTCCTTAGCTTGTCACTATCCGTCACGCGTTACACCCGGATAGCTCGGACCGCTCCACCCTAGAGTTCCCACACTGATACAGATCAGGATTGTGCTGTAAACCTAATTTCTACATCGCCATCTGCACAACCGGGGCCTGTTTATGTCCCCCAACAGAGCTGGTAGGATGTAATTTAGTGCTGCACCAAGTGTCTCATCTGCTGCATGCAGAACCTCTTTGTAATTTAGCAGCTTTGAAAGCATTCAGCAACAAGATTAACAGAGCATTTAATGCAAGCAGCCACTGAATCTGATGCTCTGATGTGAGTGTTTGTGTGTCACGGATCAAAAGGTTTTGTGTTTGAGAGCATCTGAACTGTATGTTGTATAACATTTTGTGGAACAAAAATAATCTTCAATAATCTTTCCATAAGGACAAACATGCAACAGCACTCCCATGACAGCTTGACAGTGACTTTATTACTGACAATGAAAGACTGGTTCTACTTCAGGTTTCATCCTGTTATAAAGGAGTTTTTTCTTCCCACTGTTGCCAAGTGCTTGCTCGCAGGATTTCGTCTGATTGTTGGCATTTTTTCTGTATTATTGTGGGTTCTTTCAAAATAATAAATATAAAGCATATTTTATAAAGATTTTATATAAATAAAATTTAATTTAACTGAGAGAACTTTCTTTTAATTCTGAGGAATGGGTATAATTAGGTTTATACGAGGTGATCCCAGTCTTGGCTGCAGGTTTGACAATTTCATTTGACTTCACTTGATACCAGCTCGTGTCAGGAAGCCAGTGGTGCTTGAAGTTTGTCTGGCTCACACAGACAGGAAGTCTTGGATGCAAACGATGACCTGCTTCTGGGGTCATTTCACCTCTGAGGACTCTATCTGGAAGGATCGAGCTAACTCCCGATAAAAACCTGGACTAGATAGAGATGTCTCTCAACATATATATATTAATGAAACACGTTACAGATGGCATGTGCACTGACACCAGGAGATGAGTGGTTTATCACAGAGATATTGAGTGTGCTTGCAGGTAAACAATTGCAAATTCAGGACAACAAGCGCTTACAGGTACCAGAAAATTACAGAAGCTACTTAAATGCCACACAAAATGATAACTGATAAAAATCTGCATAAAATCTCTTGTGAGTGTTTTTATACATTCAGAAATATGATTTATCACAGATATAAGCTTTGAAGGAAAGGATAAGAATATAACATATTTAAAGATGAATAGCAGTCATTAATAGGTATAAATCAGGATTAAGAAAATCAGGACAGAAGGGTAAAAATATCAATTCAGGTGTTGGTTTGTCATAAAACACAAAAGATTGTATTGTTTTTCATCTTCAGAAGGATTTTAAATACGTCTTTACTTTCTGCTTCAAACTCTCTGATAGTAGACACGAGATGTCAGAGGTCAAGGCAGTGAAGACAGCTCAGTGCTTCAGAGATTTTCTTCACTGGACATCAGGCCTGGAGTGTGTCAGAAACTCTTTACTTCAAATTCAGAAGCACTCGGTGAACAACCCCGTCCCACCCCTCCCCAACGAAACTGGGAGTGTGAATGGGAGTGAGATATTCCTCTCAGTACACAAAAACACACAAAAACACATGCACAGTCACGCAAATACAAATCAAAGTCATTTAACTAGACCAGGAATATCAGACTGTTTTTATGTCATCAGCCACATGCAGCCCACTTTCATTTTAAATGGACCGGAACATTGAAACTCCACTTTCGGTCAGTGTTAGAAAGTTTAACAATAGACTGAATCCCAGAGATATCTTAATATAGGAAAGTCAGTGCCACTTCAACAGCACATGTCAGTTCTTCAGCATGACAAACACACTGTAAAAAACAAACAGATATTTGTATAGTAGACAGTAAATAGGGTCTCCATCCATAGGAAATGCCGTAAAACCTGAAAATCCAGCTAAAAGTTCAACATTTATGCCATAATATTTTTCACATTTTCCTTTGCTGACTGATTCTGGCTTCTGGGCCTTAAGGTTAACACCCCTGATCTAGACACATTTTAAAGTAACTAATTTAAATACAAGACGAGAAAACGTAACCTCCTCTCCAATATTTGTTTTAAATTTCAATAATAATGGACGCAATCAACGCTCACCTTCCAAACGAAAAGGTGTAGAGCAAAGACAGTTTAGACTCGGGAGAAAAGTGCTGACTGATCGCATATAAATAAATGTAATCGTGATTTGTTTTCTTTATTCAAATGATTGCTCTTTTTATAGTTAAACGCACAGACAAACGCCAAGTAAAGAAACATCTTTGAAACCTTTTCTTTTAAAAAAAATACATGAAGAGAATAATTAACAGGAAGAAAAGTAAGAGACGCTTGACACAGGAGAGGTCTTATATTAATCTTAAAATTATTAGATTAGTCTAAGGCAAAAAACAAACAAACACTGAATAAATTCGAGGAGAAACGAAATTAAGACAATCAAACTGAAATTTAATGACTACATATTTTAGCTGTAAGTTTTTATCCAGCACAAGAGAGACACAAACAAAGCGAAAAAGCAGCTTTAATTTATGTTTTACAGTCTCGTTTAAAAACAGATAAAACAGCGTGCTGTTTGTTTTACCCCGAGAGCACATCAGTGGCGTCTTTAGTGGAGCGGGACGCCTCATTTGCAGCAGGAGAACTGGTGCTCAGACATTTCTCTCCTCACTCACGCTGTCTTTGTAAAACACTCTTTCAGCATCCTGACAGGTAGCCAATGAGAGCGTCCTGTCGCACGAGCCCGCCGCCTCCCCGGCGCCGTGTCCCGCGCGCTCATTGGACAGACGGCTGAAACCCAGGGAACCCGCACACGAGCCGCTCGCGTGCAGGCCGCAGCTGTATAAAAGAAACCCGAGGAGCCCGTAACAGGAGCGGTCTGGATGTCAGCTTGGCGAGTGGACAGAAGTCGCTTTTGAGCGGTGGTGTTGTCATCGACGAGGATCTCCGAGGTCTGCCAGGAGAAGGCGGGACACACTGAACTGGACTTTTTACTGCTGGGTATTCGCAGACCGCTTCTGCTGGTTTTCTTTTACTGATACCCGCTGAACTGAAGATGCCAGCCGGTACTTTAGAGAGAGCATCTCCGTCCGCTGTGGCTGGCACCCCTACAAGTGGCGACTCCACGCCCGAGAAACCCCGGGCTTTGACAGAGAGCAGAAAGGTCGGTTAAATGAGCTCTTTATACCGGTGTTTAATTGTTTGATATTTATACGAAAAACTGTCTAAACTGCGTTCCCCCCCTCTTCCAAGTCTTCCAAACCAATCATGGAAAAGCGAAGACGCGCGCGCATCAATGAGAGCTTGGGTCAGCTGAAGACACTCATCCTGGACGCACTCAAGAAAGACGTAAGGAGACGCACAGGCTAATAATCCAGTTAGATGTAAACATCTGTGAATTAAAAAAGCAAATTTAAAATTTTCAATATTTTTTTTCTATTTAGAGCTCCAGACACTCTAAACTGGAGAAGGCTGACATCCTTGAGATGACTGTGAAGCACCTCAGGAACCTGCAGCGACTTCAGATGACTGGTATGTAACTGCCATTTCTGGATGTTTACTGGAGAGCACTGAGTCTTGGAGGAGTAACTTTAGATGGCACACATGGCTCATCTTTCTCCAAGATTTATTGCCCAACCCGCATGTATGTTTGCCCTGTAGTATTCATTTCACATGCATCTCTCCATCTATCTATTTATCTGTCTGTCTGTATTTATGCATTTTTCTTTTCCAGCTGCTGCAAACACTGACCCCTTCGTTCTGGGTAAATACAGAGCCGGATTCAGTGAGTGTGTAGGAGAAGTCACCCGTTTCCTGTCCACGTGCGAAGGGGTGAACACAGAGGTGAGGACTCGCCTCCTCAGCCACCTGGCAGCCTGCGTGGCCCAAATCAACACTCTGAACTTCTATGGACCTCACCTCGGTGCGGTTGGACTCGGACAGACCGGCACACAGATTCCAGTCGCTTCAGTCCCACAGATACCCTGCAAAAGCAATTCGCTCATGCACGCTCCCCCAGAATCGATGAAACTCTATGGAGGCTTCCAAGTGGTGCCCACGCCCGATGGACAGTTTGCGTTTCTCGTGCCCAGTGCAGCCCTCGGACCTCTGACCGCACAGAATGGTCACCACGTGTCACCTGTTGCACCGGCTGTCACCTCAGACTCTGTGTGGAGGCCGTGGTAGGAAGGAGTAGATTTTGAGGAGAAGAGGACTTTCACACTGTAAATCATATTTTTGTATATTTTGTACATTTTGTTATTACACTGACAAAACTTTAGACACAGTTATGTTTTTTTATATGGACTATAAAAGTTAATCTGGGCCTCTGTTCTTACTGTGGGGTTTCTATTTTTGATACTGCACAGTTTATTTTGCCTCTGGGCTGAGAAGCTCCCGAAAAGCACTGTATTTTCTGAAATAAATAAAATGGTTTTATGTTTACAGCAATACTTGCAGGATTGGTGACTTTTTCTTTTTCTCCAAAAAATACTTTTACATTACCCATCATACTTGAATGGCTTATGATATCAGTGTTACTGCAATCCCCTAGTTTAGGGTCCAGTTCAGTTTATGTTGCTTACAGAAAATGCTGATTAATTGCTATACTTATAACTATAAATCATCTCAAAGCAGTCCTCTAAATATAGACCCCCTCCTGTGTGTCGTGTTATCACTTGTCATCCCTTCTGCAGTTAGGAGAAATCTGTTTTCTGCTTGAACTAAATACCTCTCTAAGAAGGTGTGGAACCTGAGAGGCTGTGTTGAATCTAAAAGGCGTGCTGCCAGCCCAGAGAGGAGGGCGTGTTGGCTTCTGCAGACACGCGCAGCCCTGCTTGTGTTGCTGCCAGATGGGAAATCATGTTCAAATAAACTGGAAGACCAGTCATGATAAGATCCCAGTATTACTCAAGGATTAAATGCGGATTAAATTTCGGAAAATTTGATGCTGTTATTTAAACTTTTTGACAAAGCAGGCTGTGAATGTGTCTGAAACAATTTGATGATGTGAGTACGATGATGTAAAACAGCCTCTCAGCAGCAGCCCTGCAGAGACGCTCCAACCGCTGTGGAGGACAGTCGAAGGCCTGACTGTCCCAGCGTGTGTCCTGAGCGTGGTGCTCGCACAGCGGGCCGCAAGCAGAGCGTGACCAGAGGTCACAGGTGCCCCTCATTCACACTCCCAACACAACGCAGCTCCATCAGCATGTTGCCTTAAATCTGGCAACCCATCAACTGACCTGGGAGCCTGTCACCAAAAGACGGGGCCTCTCTTTGACAGCGTCACACAGTGGCACCTCTGAAGGCAAACACTCACACCATCCATGGTCATTTGACGGCTTCTGATTTCAAATCCATGGAATTTAAAGGGATTTGATCCTAACAAAGAAGCATTTAGATTAACTGAATTTAAGGGACTGAATTTAAATCTGAATTTCTTACTAAATGAACCAAATTAACACGTCTGCCACCCTGTCAAAAACATTAAACTCAACTTGTGCAAACGACTCAGTCGTGTTAAGTTCACGTCTCTGTTTTGGCAGAGCTGCAAGAAGATCGACGCTAAGGAGGACTAAAAGACAAAAATAGAGCTGCCCCCTCCTATCAGAGCATCCTTTGAGAACACCCTCGGAAAGACAAAAACAAAGACGGGCCCCTCGGTGGCTCAATGGCTCCTCTCTTTGTGACCCTCTCCATCTTCATAAAGGGCCTTTCCCCTTGTTTATCCAGGAAGAGGTTTTATGGCTGGGAGCGGGGGAGGACCATGCTGTCACTTTCACCGTGCTAAAGAAGGCTTATTGTTGGCTGTTCCCAAAGGTCCTGGTTTTAAAGGCTTTCTGACAACTCTTCAGGCAAAGCTGTGCCATTCAGATAAGACGAGCTCTGAGGTGCTGACAGGTTATCGCTGTGTATATGAGACAGACTCTGTGAAGGGGCTTTGGACAGAGCGACTTCAATAGATCATGACTCCTGCTGGTGTCTGTGCCTTCATCTCATGTCTCGTCTTATTGTTGCTTATCTGCCGCCCCCCTCCCGAATCAAAACCCCACGTTGTTGCAGTTTCGCCGAACGCCGTAAAGCATAGACTGGTAAACATGAAGACGGGTAGACCCTGCCCCTATTACTTAGCTCCATGATTGATGACCTCCCCTCAAAATCAGAGTGGCAAAAGTGACAGGTTCCCTGCTTCTCAAAACCGTCTCCCTCTGACACACACCGGAAACCTCCAGCGCCTCCACCTCTGTGGGTGAATCGCCTTACTATTGTTCTTAAGGTTGTTATGGTGTTGATGGGGGTCGAAGTAGTCACCAGTGGTTCACATCAAGGCTAATGAATAGATTATGCGCTCAATATCAATGGTGAATGAACAATACTCTGTCGCTACGCTCCAATTCATCACTTTTTGATTTTGCTGGTTGTTTTTGAAAATCTTAACAACCCAGAGGGGGGGAATTTAGGAAGAACGTCACGCAATAACACAGCAAGGGGAAAATCGATTACTTTGAACCCAGGCAAAGTGACACACGAGGAGTTAGTCCTTTAAAGTCAAATATCAGTTACATCAGATAAAAAGCAACACAAACCCGGCAGAACAAGATTATAAAAGCCCACCATAATTCACATGTTTTTAATTTTGTCTATCTCTTTAATGTAACAAGAGCCTTTAATAAGAGTAACTTTCAGTTTACCCCCAAAGTTTGTGCTATTACACAGGAGTTTGCTGTTTCACCATGAGTTTGAACAGAGCCAAAAATACAAATGCAACATTGAAAAACAAGGACTTTATAGCAAATGGGTATACTGTTAGATTTAGCATATAATGAGCCACGCTGTTAGAGGGAACTCTCAGTAATCCAAGTGCCAAAGAGACCTGAAACAAAATACATGAGCGATGAATCCCATACGGAAAAGATATATATAAATCTTATAAAGTTTGTATCTGTCTTGTGTGAAACTTGTATGAAAAGCATACAAGAGTGAAAACAGATATAAAATCCCTTGAAAAATTATATAATGAAACTTGTATGTTTTGGATACTTACTAAAACAATATATGAAAGTAATGAGAAAGTGGCCACTTTCATGAGTAAATCATGTAAGTTTTTACTATTTCTTTTCCATATGGGATACCACAGCCAGATATCATTGCCAGCATCAAAAATGAAGCTCTTAAAGTGGAGGATGTGGTGCTAAAACAGTGTAAAAAACAGTTGTAAAAGTGATTGCAAAGTGTCTAAATTTGAAGGTATTAGGCAGAAATGTAATAAAGGTGAAATTCTGCTCAGCCCGTAGTTACTGCGAGTCTTCAGTGAGACCGTCGTTTATGAGACTTTATTTGGTCATCTGAAGGCCTCAGGTTCCCCCCTCTTATGTGATCCCATCTGTCGTGAGGTTATTAACAGTAGCCTGTCCTCAGGTGTTGTTCCTAAAATTTTTAAGGATGCTACAGTGCAACTACTAAAAAAAAAAACAAACCTTGCCTTGATCACACCGTGTTATCTAACTTTAGGTCTATTTTAGATTTATGGAGAAAATTGTTCACAGTCAATTTGTGGCATTTATGAAACAGGATGTTCTTCACGGTTGTCAATCTGGTTTTAAGTCTCTTCATAACACGGGCAGCATGGTGGCACAGTGGTAAGCACTGTTGCCTCACAGAAAGGAGGTCCACCATCAGGCCAGGGTTTTCTCCAAACTGCCATGGCTACGGCCGAGCCGGCGCCTATGCCTCGGAAGATCAGATTGAGCACGTGCTCATTCTCTCCGGTCGCTACACCTCCGCCTCCACCCCCGGATTACCAGTCCAACAAGAGGGTTAAGCAGCGGAGGAAGAAGGATTACGTGACGCCGGACGTTACACTCACTCCGCTGCAGTCCTTCACTCTGTTTTTGGGTCTGCCACGTTCTGAGCTTCACAAACTCTCTGCGTCCTCATCGCAGCCCGGTCTTTTGGAGGATACGCTGCCCAGTTTGCCACCTCCCACTTTTCGGAGAAAGCGACGCTCACGCGGTCGCCACTCTGTCGCCACTCTGTCGCCACTCTGTCGCCACTCTGTCTCTGTTGAGCCACTCCCCGTGTTGAGTTATAATGACTGTTTTCATTCTGCTCCCTCTGAGCTGGAAAAAGACAATCATGTGCACACTGTAAATTCTGAGACTGTGAAGACTGTTAAGACTGTTAGACGTGGTGGTGGTGGTAGGAAGCTAAAAAACATTTTAGAGGAGTCTGTGTTTGCTGAGCCTGCTCCTTTGCACCGTTGTGTTCCTGCTCCCAGGGCAGCTCGGGCCCAGCATTTCCCTGCACCTGTTTCAGTGCTTCAGGTGAGGGAGGCTGAGGTCCAGCTGGTCCCTGGTCCGGTGTCCAGGCCAGCTGAGCCTCTGCCTGTCGCTGCACCCATGCCAGCTCCTCGGGTGGGGACAGCAGCTGCCCAGCCATTGACGGTGCCTGTCCCGGCTCCCAGTGTGAGGATGACCGGGAACCAGTTAGCTCCGGCACCCGTACCTTCTCCTCGGGTGGGAGTGGCTGGTGTCTGGCAGGTACCTGCACCTGTTTCTGACCTCGCTGGAGGCTCAGGTGAGCCCATCCAGCAGTTTTCTTCAGGTTCTGGAGGCTCAGGGGAACTAGCTCAGCTTACTGCTGATCCACCACCTTACCCACCATTACTACAATCTTTACAACAGTCGATACATATTAAACTTCTCTCCGTAGCTCAGACTTTAGCTCACCTATCAGCTCAGTCACCTGCTCAGTTCTCACCTCAGTCATTTACTCCTTCGTCTGCCTCCGCTGGAGGGTCCGAGGGGCCCGTCCGGCCTTCGTCTGCCTCCGCTGGAGGGTCCGAGGGGCCCGTCCAGCAACCTGCGTCGCCTGCAGCGCCACCACCTGCGGCTCCCACCACCTGCGGCTCCCACCACCTGCGGCTCCCACGCCGTCCCCTGCAGCGCCGCCCTCGTCAGGTCCAGCCTCCAAGTCTTCGGCGTCGCCTGGTCCAGCCTCTGAGTCTTCAGCTTTGGCATCGCCTGGTCCAGCCTCCGAGTCTTCAGCTTCGGCGTCGCCTGGTCCAGCCTCCGAGTCTTCAGCTTTGGCGTCGCCTGGTCCAGCCTCCGAGTCTTCAGCTTCGGCGTCGCCTGGTCCTGCCTCGCTCCGTCTAGCTTCGTCTGCGCCTGAGGTCCCCATGCCGTCTGGGCCTGCTCGTCCTGTCCGGCCTGCTCGTCCTGCACGGCCTGTTCGGCCGCTTTCCGGGCCGATGACTGGACATCATTGCCGTCATGGACGGCCCCCTGAACTACGTTGCCGCCGGTGCCTCCCGCCCGGCTGGCCTCCTGACCTGCTCCGTCGCCGCCGGTGCCTCCCGCCTGCCCGGCCCCCTGAACTGTCCTCTTGGCTCTTGGGCCGCCTGCCTCCGGGCCGCCCCCCTGAACTGCCCGGGTTTGGATTGTTGTGCCGTCAGCCTCCGGGCCGGCCTCCTGAACCTTTTCGAGACTGTTGCCTGGGCCTCTGCGCCTTTCATGGGCTTTTTGTCTGTTTTCTTTTGGACTGTTGCTGGGCCGCAGTGCTGTTGTTTTGTTCTGTTTTGGGCTTTTGCTCCCTGTATTTTTTTGTCTCTGGCTCCGTGTGTTTGTTTCATTTCGGTCCCTCCATCCTGTTCCCCCGCCGCCAACCCTGGTTGGGTTGTTTTTTGTTTTGGTGTTTCGGGTTGGGCTGTCTGGGAGCCAGCCCTTTAGGGGGGGATACTGTTAGGATGCCTGTGTCGTTGACCCAGGGTTTTTGAGTTTATTATATTATTTATAATTTCTAGTCTTTGGGTTTTCGTTAGAGTCATGTCTTATGGTTTGTCTCTGTGTAATCCTTAGTTGCTGTCTCCCCTGTCTGCTATATCCCTGTGTCCAGTCAGTGTCTGTGTCTGCCCTGGTCCCACATCTCTGTTCCCTCTGTTGTAGTGCCTGCATGTGAGTCTGTGTCTTTTGTTCAGTCTGTGTTATGTGTTTCCTGTTTTACTTTGAAGGTCTCTGTCTTATCTCTGTGTTGTCAGTTTACGCTTCCTTGTCTCGTCAGTTCTGATTTGCCCCAGCTGTGTTTCCCTCCTGTTGTCCATTCCCTGATTGCCCCCTCTATGTATTTAAGCCCTGTGTTTCAGTTTGTCTTTGTCGCGATCTACCCTTATTTTGCTGTGTGTTCTGTCTGTGTAAAGTTTACCTTGGAGTCTCAGTTTTGTTACTTTTTTGGAGTTCAGCATTAAAGCTGTATTTAAGTTCACCTTTGATTTCCGTGAGTTTGCATTTTGGGTCCTTCATGTCACCACCCCTGCGTGCACACAGCCTTCACATAACAGTCTGTCTCTATGTGTTAGCCCTGCAACAGACTGGCGACCTGTCCAGAGTGTACCGCACCTCTCGCCCAGAGACAGCTGGGATAGGCGCCAGCCTCCCTGTGACCCCGACATGGATAAGTGGAAGAGAATGGATGGATGATGGATGGATGGATGGATGATCCATGGAATCTGCACTGCTGGTGGTTTTTACTGACATTCTCCTGGCTACAGATGCAGGGGACTATCTGATGCTAGTTCTTCTAGACTTAACAGTCACTTCTGACACAGCAAATCTTAATATTTTAATGTCTTGTTTAGAGCTCAGGGTAGGCATTTGTGGCACTGTTCTGGAGTGGTTCTAATCCTTTCTTTCTCAGAGAACCTTAGACTACGTGATTTCAGATGTTCCTCTGCTCCTTTGTCTTGTGGGGTTCCGCAGGGCTCGATACTTGGGCCTCTGCTATTTTTTTTTTTTATATCTGCTGCCTCTTGCTTCTAATTTTAGAAAGTACAAAATTGCTCTCTATTGTTATGCAGATGATACCCAGGTTTATGTACCCTAAAACAGAAGGATGCCTACTCCATGGAAACTTTAGCTGAGTGCCTTGAGGAATTAAAAACCCAAATGGTGCTAAACTTCCTAAATTTTAATCAAAAGAAGACAGAGGTTATTGTGTTTGGGCCTAGTGTCACTGGTGAGGCTTGTTCTGTCGACATAGGCCCACTGGCTCAGTATGTAAAGCTTACTGTCAGAAGCATGATTTTTAGGATGGACAAGAATTTTAGATTGGACAGTCAAATCAGTGCATTGGTAAAATCTAGCTTCTTTCAGCTGAGACAGTTGGCTAAAATAAAAAAAGTTGGCTTGGTTTGGCAACAGCCTCAGGCCTCGATCTACACTTAGGCTACGTACACGGGTATTTTTGAAAACGGAGATTTTCCGTTTTCGTTTTAAAAAATAATCCCGTCCACACGTAAAGGCAGAAATGAAGGAAAACGCTGCTAGGAACATGCCAAAGCAACAGATGGCGATATATTCCTAACCGTGCAGAAATGTTGGCCAATCAGAAGTCTAGAAAAAGTAAACAAAGCTGGGGCATAGAAGCAGAACCGAGTCATATGTGTGGAGGGACAGTAACTGTGTGTGTATATGTAATCATTTAAACACTGCAGAGACTACAATTAACAGTAATAGTATTGTAGAAATTCATTTCACCGAAACAATAACGTGGCGTTTTCTCCGTTTTTCTCGTCCACACGTAAATACAAAAACTGAGTTTTCATAAATATCCACCCTGGCCGGCGTTTTTCAAAATATCCGTTTTCAGTGACCAAAAACGGCGTTTACGTGTGGATGAAAGGTGCAAACACATAGAAAAATCTGCGTTTTCAAAAATACCCGGATACGTGTGGATGTAGCCTAAGTGTCCTTAGTGGGTAGGTACGTACATTTGATTGTTTTCTCTGTTGTTTGGTGTTCACTTCTTATAATGGCATCTTTGAAAGGGTTTAGATGCAGTTACTAATTGCATTGCATGATGCATGATTGATTTATAGGTGGTTAAAAATGATAACTTCATTACATTTTCCTAACGCTTTTAGGATTCTCTTTCTCCTGTCACTCCCAACCAGTCCTGACAGATGCCTGTTCATCCCTGAACCTTGTTCTGCAGAAGGCTTCTTCCTGTTAAAATTGAGTTTTTCCTTCCCACTGTCACCAGGTGCTTGCTCAAAGTGGATCCTTTGATTGTTGGGGTTTTCCCCGTATTGCTATCGGGTCTTTACCTTGTGGTCTTGAGGTGACTGCTGTTGTGATTTGGTGCTATGCAAATAAAACGGAATTGAACTGATAGGAATTGATGTGGCCTGCAACACAAGCAGTGGCCTGCAATCTGTGAAATCCACATTACATGTACAACTGCAAGTGAAAGTAGGTTTTTAATCAAAACCTGGAAACATGACTTGTCTGCATTGAATTCATAAAATAAATCAGGGAAAATAAACTGGCAATGTTTTAACAAACCCAGATGTATGAAACACATATTGTTTTATAGGATCTTTGCTGCTGGAGGATGAAGCATAGAAGGTATTTCAGTGTCCGACCAAAAGTATAGAATGTAGTGCTGCTTGCATGCATAATAAAACCAGCTGGGCACAAAACAAGGATAGCTATTTTTGAGAATGGGGGGCCAGAGGGCCATAGTTCCCGATTCATCCTTCATAAATGTAATGTGATGATAAGGAGCTTATAGCCTCTTGTTATCCTCCAATAGGGACTGACAAAACAAAGGGCAGTGTACCAGCATGCTAAAAGATTTCCATTCTAGTAACATCTCCCCGTCCACTTAACACCCACATCAGGTCAGCTGTTCTTAATTTGGTCAGCACCACCAATTAAGCTTCCATCCAGGGGTCTGGGTGCACTGAGGGGTAAATATTGACCCTTGTTTGTAAGCAAGGTTCACAGTTTGAGAGTGCAAAATGGCCCATTTGTGTTGGCGAGATGCTTAGGTCATCGCATCACCAAATCTGTGCTTCACCCTTCTCATAGGCTGTGTGAGAGAGAGGACCTAATAGACACCTGCCCACATGATAGCAACTGGTGTTGGTTATCATTTCATGACAGACTAAACTCATTTAAATAAGGCTGAGAGACAAAAACCATAATCATGGTGTTTGAAGTACAAGTAAAAGTTGCTGTAATTTTTTTCTCCTCAACATTGAGTTCAGTGTTTCAGATCACTTATAAAATTTTATTCAGCGACTCAGTGTGAAAGTAGTTAACATTTTCCCATCAAAAGAAGTAAAGTCCCAAATTCTCGCCACAAGCACTGAGCCTAAGATGACCTCTGGTCTTTGTCCTGAGGACCCTGCCCTGCCCTCGCCACCTCCCTTCTCACTGACCAGTCTAAACTCTGTGGGAAACCCTCTTCCCCAGTGCTTTGTGTTGTTTTGGACATTGTGCGCCTCACCGGATAATGTCGCCCTCCCCTCTGTTTCTCTTCTCTTCGATCTGAAGAGCTGCTGTGTGGAGTGTGGTGTCCGGTGCTAAATGCCCACTAAGCTGGATACAGAGATGAGCTGTGACTATGGGTGGGGGAAAAGCAGCTTTTCATTCCTACTCATTGGGTTGCTCTCAAACACTGCTGCTGTAACTCTGCTGAGCAATTACCAGTGATGGATGCTGGCAGGTGATTTAGTGTTGATAACTCCATTAACCTCTTCATTTCTTGTGGCAAAACTTAAACTCTACCAAAAGTTCCCAGTATCCCAATAATAATTTTTAGGAGACCTAAATTCCAGGAAGGTTTTTGTTTTAAATAAAGATTTTATTTTATAGTAGCCTAAAAATGTGATCACTTGCATGATAAACTGAGGAGATCTCTAATCTCATCTCTGTGCATCTCTACAGAGCTTCAGAGTATCAGTTCATTGTTTTAGTTTTTGTAAATTGCAGTTAATTTATCCTGCTCTCATTTTTAGGCCACTTTCAGCTGTTTTATTTCAAGCATCCAGTTTTCAGTGCTGGATTTCGTTATGTGGACACAACTCTGACCCACTAGTTCTTCATCAAGTCTTCATCTGTTAGTTTAGCCGCTAAACTCCAACATCTAGTGTCTACCTGTTGATTGGCAACATTTTGCTTTCAAAAGGCCACATCAATACCATGAAATGAATCAGTTAGATTTGACTTCATTTACTTCACAATATAATTCCTGCATAATTCTAAGTAACCTTAATTCCAAAGGAAACAGCCTCAAAAACATTCTTAGCAACTGCACTGCTAACTGTGACACATCCTATTAGTTTCTTTTCTATTCATTTAAATGCCAGCGCGCTCACTGAACAGAGATATGCATTTAACGACTTCCATATCTCTTTCTGCTCATTAGCTGTACTTTCAACATTAAATGTTCTGTTTTCAGACTTTGAGTCAAGTGAGGATTACCTCCAGCTTAAGGACAACCCTCCAAACTCTGGAAATAAGTATGCCACCACTTGAATTGGGATGTCAGTCACCTCGAAACGAGGACCCAATTGACCCCTTGGCATTTGACCCTTATTAACCACGGGTGAAAGTGCTGTATTCAAGGTGTAGCCATCTGTGTGCCTTGTTGCGCTGGGGCTCTCCTCCTCCCTCAATCTTTATTATCCCTCTCAGTGTGCAGCAGCAGTGAGATTGATCAGAGGATGGCTGCTTGATACCAACATACTTTTGAAGAACTGCAATGAATAGTTCACCCACTCCACAGCCAAGTAAAAATCACAACTATATGTGTGTGCAATATTAAAGAAATGCTTTAAGTGAAAATGAATAATTACTCAAATCACACATCATAAATTTAGTACATATTTTATGTACATAGACATAAAGAGGCCTGTTTTCAGTAGGATCACCCCTGTGATCCAGTGGTATATTGTGTAACCTAAAGCAAGTTTATCAAGTTCATCTGGTGACTGATCTTTGGCTATTCTTTGGACAGTCTGTGGGCGTTTTGTGGGTGTGATCACCGTCTCTTCTAAGAAATAAAACCAGTTCTATGTGGGAAATTTCTGAAAACTGTGTAATATTTTGTCACTTGGTCTCCACTGAATAGGCTGCACTTCTCTGAGCAATCAGATCACACAGAAATGCTGTAAATAGATCAGTTGGGACACTTGTAATAATTTTTTGTTATTGCAAATGAAAATAAATGGTCTTTTTCTTTTGAATATAAAAACATTTTTCAAGACTTTTGAGCAATAGTGTAAGTATATTCATTTAGCTGCTTTGCCCTTCTGCTCCACTGCAGAAAATTACTGCACTACATACTGCCGGTTGCTATGATGATATTCTGATGATGATATTAGGTACACAAGCCACAGTTAGCTTATGACATACACCGATCAGGCATAACATTATGAGCACTGACAGGTGAAGTGAATAACACTCATTATCTCTTCATCGTGGCACCTGTTAGTGGGTGGGATATATTAAAGAGAGAGTGAACATTTTGTCCTCAAAGTATATGTGTTAGAAGCAAAAAAATGAGCAAGTGTGAGGATTTGAGTGACAGAGTCATGGGTCCCCAAGGGTCAGTGATACACAGTGTTGGGAAGGTTACTTTTAAAATGTATTCCATTACAGATTACAGAATACATGCCCCAAAATGTATTCTGTAACGTATTCCGTTACGTTACTCAATGAGAGTAACGTATTCTGAATACTTTGGATTACTTAATACATTATCATGCTGTTTACAACTACATGAATGTACTATTGCTGTGATTTATTACTGTTACTGAAGGTCCACGGCTCCGAACCGTAGTAAAGGGACCTCTGACTAATATGGCTCGTAGCCGAAAACAAGCTTTACTTTGTTGTCTGGGTCAACTTTGCTTGCGAGAGACAGAGAGAGGCGTTGAAAGGCTGCTCCAACGGAACTTATTGTTTTTGGAGGAAAACACGAACACGGTGTACAGTCGAGTTTTAATAGCTTACTTACAACTGGGCTCGTCAGGCACTCTTCTTGGCTGCAGTGGTTATTATTATATTTACATGCTTCCAGCTCCCGTTTTTGCTCGATGACAGCTCGTACTTTTCCTTTTTCTCCCTCTCTCGCTCACAGACACATAACGTGTATGGCAGTCCATTCTCCCTGCAGCACGGACTACACTGCCTATGATGCTACATTCTTTAGAGCTATACCTGTAGCATTCTGCCTATTAGCTTAGCACAACAACAACAAAAAGGCCCCTCTCACCCAGGAAACACGCAGAGAGGGAGCTCACCCTGTAACCATGGCAACCGTAACGCTGCCACCTGGAACAACAGAACAAACAAAACCCAAACAGTCCTGACCCGCCACAATATGAAACAAGGAAGTACCGCCGTGTAATCCATTTATTTCAACAAAGTAACTGTATTCTAAATACCACCTTTTTAAACGGTAACTGTAACGGAATACAGTTACTCATATTTTGTATTTTGAAAACGTAACGGCGGTACATGTATTCCGTTACTCCCCAACACTGGTGATACACATGGGGAGCAACGGCTGTCATGTATGGTCAAATCTACATACAAGCTAGTGTAGCTCAAATTTCCCAGAAGTTCACTGTGTTAGCCCTGTGACAGCCTTTTGACCAGCCCATGGTGTAGCCTGCTGTGTGATCTGATATTTCTGGGTTGGTGTTGTTCTGACATTATCATAGCAATGTCAGTCCAGGATCAGCGTTACAACTGACCATCAGCCATGTTGTCTGAGAATTGAGTTAGCATTAGCCAAAAAGTTAGCTACCGCTATTAAAAGCTATCCCTAGCAAACCAACATTGAGTAAGCTAAATTTGGCTGACAGCAAACCTAGCTTGATAATACATACCAGTATATGATACTGTATAAATTAATAAAGAACACACCTAGAATTGTTTCCATTTGTTCTAGAAGACAGTTTTATATAAACCGATACAGGGGTATCAGATGGCCCTCACTTCATGGTAGTTCGTATGGTGATTTTTACACCACATGCCTTTCAAGACTCTTCATACAATTTCTATCACTGATTTAAGGATTAATACATTTTCCTGCCTTGAAATTCAATCCAGTAATTTCATGAAGCAAATATTACGTGTTACTCAATTATTTGTTCACAGGAAACTAACCTCAAACTTGCTGAAAACAAAATGATGCACTAACATATTCATAACTACTCTGCACTGTGTCAGTGATGACTGTTCTGTCTGAGGGGACTAGCATTGGCAGTTTACACAGAGGAGAGAAGCGCTGACATCTACTGGAGTTTAATCGCAGGAAAAGCATGTGTTAGCAGATGACTGACAGATCACTCATTGCTTCTTTGAGCAGTGACAGGATCTTTGGAAATTGAGTTGAACTTTGAACTTTTTAAAAAAAAAGGTTCATCCACCTTTCTTATCATTCAGTCACATTTATGTATACTAGTCAGCTGGTGAGTTAGAGGTTTGTTTAGAGTATTGACTCTGGCAGTCACAGAACATATAACGTGACTCTGAGTGTGAAACAATTTGCACCCAGAAAAAGTCTGAAAACTACTGAATGGGGCTCTCGATCAGTGTCTCGTTGCTACATTGTGAGGGTTCATGCTCATTTTTCACAATATGTTCCTTAATGTTGCCATCATCCTTCTGAAACTGTACCTTCACTGTCAGTGGAGAACATATATCTACTTTACACTTTATGATCATGATGCCATTTGATGCTTGTAGGCTACAGGTGCTGAGATCTGGCATCTCATCTCTGGACAAATGACAGACCAGCTGATCCTTGTCGATGGACATGACCGCCCGTTTTTTCAAAAAGTTTGGGCTCTCACATACCACCCTGTCCAGCATCTCCATGGTTTTGCTGTTTTCCAACACCCAGTCATGCAGGTACGATATGTGGCAGTCACATTTCCAAGGGTTTCCATGCAGCCTCACGGTGTACTGCAGGATAAAATGGTCGAAAAGGTCCTCTGGGAGACTCTCCAGTTGGTTGTCAGACAGGTAGAGCTGCTGAATGAATTCCTGGCTCTTGAACAGTTTGGCATCCAAAGTGCTGAGATTGTTCTTTTGCAGGTAGATTGTCCTAATCTCAGACAGATCATTAAAGATTGTTTCGGGCAGTGAAGTGATCTGGTTTTCAGACAGGTCCAGGATCATCAGGGCTGTAACATTTCTAAAAATGTCTCCAGTAAGGTTGGAGAGCTGGTTAGAGGACAGGATGAGGTTGGTAAGTAAAGTCAGACTGCTTAGAGAGGACAGCTCAGTTAGTCTGTTGCCTTTTAGGTTCAGTTCTGACAAATTTGAGCCCCCAAATCCAAACACTTTATCGCTAAAGGTTGTAAGAAGGTTCCCACGGAGATTCAGCACCTGCAATTCAGTTAACACAGCAAAGATGCCATCCTCAAGTTTTGTTATCATGTTTCCTTCCAGATGAAGCTCTGTCAGCAGAGAAACATTGTGAAATGTGTCAGATGTAAAATTGTTGATGAGGTTGGTGTTCATTTTCAGGATCTCTAACTTTTCCAGACCACAAAAAGCTTCTTTTTTTACTCCCTCAAGCTTATTTTGAGACAAATCCAGGACACGCAGCTTTTGAAGGTTTAGGAAAAGAAACGCAGGTAGATCTGATATGACGTTGCCCTTCATTTGCAGAGTTTCTAGCTGTTTCAAGGAGTCAAACATACCAGGAAGCACCGTCTGGAACCTGTTGAAGTTGAGCAGCAGTTTAGTCAAATTTCCTTGCTTTGAAAAAGTTCCTAGAAATAAATGATCCAAGGGGTTCCCGCTGATCTCCAGTTCCTGAAGCTCAGTCAGATGTTTGAATGCCTGAGAGTGAATACTTTTCAGTTGATTATCCAGGAAAATAAGCTTGGTGAGTTGAGGACTGCCCTCCAAAGTGTGAGAGAACAGGTACTGCACAGCCGTAGTCATTACAATAAAGTCCTTGACCTCCCTGGAAATATTCTTTGGTAAAGACGTCATTGTTGCATCAGCACATAGCACTTGGACCAGAGTGAAACACTGGCATCGGTATGGACAAAACTCTCCACTGCCTTTGTGGCAGAGAAGCAGCAGGAGCTGGATCAGACCCAAATTTCTGTCCATTTTTTACTGAAAAAAAACAAACAAACCCAACAACGAAAAAGAGGAAATTCAAAAAAGCTCAGACTCATGCAGTGCAAACAAAAACCTCTGTGTTACAGCGATCGAGGAACACTGTGACAAGTTTCTCTGTGGGCTTGGAAGTCAGCTGACAAAAAGTGCAAACAACAACACAAGTGTGGGTTAGGCAAGAAAGACCTTTGCTCGCTGGTCAGCTCCACATAGAAAAAGATTATCATGCAATTCAGCAAACCAGCAAAAGCAAATGTTTCTTCACGGAACAAGTAAATCAGAGAGAAGTTGCACTGAGAAGATCATTCATGTGTGAAATAATGTGAGAAATCATACAATCAACTATGATACTTCCTTCTTATTAAGATTTTACCGTTAACGTCCCAAAGCTGGAGTACTCGGCTTTGATCTGCGGATAATTTGATAATACGGTAATTTGTATTTTATGGCATGTAAATATTCTGTTATTTAGGAGATTAGTGCTTTAATAAATGTGCACTTTGTCCCTTTTTTCATGTGTAAGCTGAATCAGAATAGGTAGAGTGCCACTGGAGTGTATTTTGCTTTATTTTTTACAGTATTTCTATTTTTTTCACTAAATGAATTTCTGTATATTGCTTCAATTATAAAAATAAAGTGAAAACAAACAAACAAACAATGGGACAGATGATCACTGCTGCTCACAGTGCTCTTACCGACTGTTGTTACTTACTTTAGAAAAGATTTTATTTTTAAATGGAGTTCACTGCATATGTGTGGGTTCATTTGGTTTTATTATTTGCAGAAGACCTTCACAGCCAGAAGGTGTCACCCTGCACCTCCTGACTTCAGCAGGAGTTAATGGCATCCAGGGATCCTCCCTCTCCTCCAGGTCATTCCTTAAAGATGCACAGGTGATTAGGCGCCTTTATTTGGGAGCAGGTCGCCAACACAAACCCACTGGGAACATCATTGAGCAACATTTTTTCATCTTTATATCTTCAAAAACAAAACAAAAAAACAACAACAACCAAAAAACTCCCCGAAAGAACTTTTGCCATTTTCATTTAAATTCATATTTTAAATCATCAAACAATGGCAAACGCCGGAGTGCAGCTTCTCGGATTCATACTGGCCCTCATTGGCTCCTTTGGCATCATCGCGGCCACAATCATGGTGCAGTGGAAAGCTTCATCCTACGTTGGGGACAACATCATCACGGCTCAGGCGATGTATGAAGGGCTTTGGCAGACCTGTGCGAGTCAGAGCACCGGACAAGTTCAGTGTAAAGTGTATGACTCCCTCCTCCAGCTGCCAGGTACTGCTTTATATACATCATGTTTTTACCTTTTGTGATATTTCTTCATTATTATTAAATGCTGATGACGGTCATAGCCACAGAATAAGGGGTTTATGAGTAACACAGTGTCCAAAATCAAATACTTGTTCTATCTTTTGGGTGTGGAAGGGGGTAGTTAGCTGGGCGGGTGGGGAGCATGTCATGAGATAGTGAATGGTGCACATTCAAATAATACCTGAACAGTTACTTTCAATACCAATGCTAGAAGTTTAAGTAGAACTGTGGTTGTTCTATGAACAAAAAATATGTTTAACTCTGTGGTCTTTCAAAGCCTCGAGGTCACTAAAGGGAGAGCGCCCTTTTTTTCTTCTCCTTCTTAGACCTCCTGCATGCAAAGACATGTTGGTCAAATACCGCAACCTACGTCATGAAAGAGACATGAAAAACTATGTTTAAACTTCATGCTGTTAGTGTTGCAAATCAGTCAAGTGTAAACATTTTTACAAAAAAACACAACTATCAGATTAAAAATAATCCCTTTGATGGACGTGTTTCTTTTCCTTTTTTTTTTTTTTACACTTTTACCCTTTTTTTCTGAAACACATTCATTCAGTGGAAGTTAAACAAGGATTGAGACAATGTGAGGAACACTGCACTACAAGCCCCGCAACAGAGAACTATACAGCAACACACAAAAGAATAGAACAAATAAAAACAAAAACAAAAACTAAAGGATCAAATAGGCTGTGAGTGAGCTCTTCTATTCAGAATCATATTTATTTGTTAGAAGTACAATTTTTCTGGTGTGTGTTTTTGTGATAGGACAGTCTGCAATGTTTCTTGGGAGACGGGATTAGAAATCTGAAGGTAACACTTGATGGGGAGTCTTCATCCAGATGAGGAAGATGCAGTTTTGATCAGTTAAATTTAGATTCTCAGTAAGTTTGTAGTGTGAAGCAAAAAAGACGCAATCTGGCTTAAAGGGTAGGTCGGGAATGGGGTAAGGTGTGTGTGTGTGTGGATTGGGCGGGGTGGGGAACAGAATCTATTTTTTAAAATAGACCACAAAATTCCTCAGAAATGAATCTTCTGGAAATGTATATACACTCGGAGAAGCATTGGAAATCCACTCTCTAATCCTGAATAGCCCTCGATTAGAAGAGAAGGTTTACAGAGGTGATGTGTGGTTTGTTGAGGACTGATTGATTGTTAAAGAAAGAACAGTTAAACATGGACTAATAAAATGGCACTCGTGTAAAATTTTGTGTGATTTCTGTGCTGCTGCTGTGAAGCATCTCCCTGTTTGGAGGGATTTAAACTGTCTCTAACCACCCAGTTACTTCTTAGTGAAGTAAGCCTTGAGTGAAACCTGCTCTGACTAACGCACCCTCTCTGTGTCTGCAGGAAACGTACAGGGCACACGAGGGCTGATGGTGTCGTCCATCGTGCTGTGCTTCATTTCCATCCTGGTGGCAGTGATGGGTTTGAAGTGCACTACAGTCATGAGCGACTCTCCAGACCTGAAGGATAAGGTGGCCCTGAGTGGAGGGGTTATCTTTATTCTTGCTGGTGAGAGTTAAATCATCTTTTTATGGGTTTTTAAAAAAAGTGTAACATAGTACTTCTTTGTTTATACCTGCGTTCACAGCTACATTGGAACATAGTTTTAGAATGTGAGGTTTTGCATTCGAGATATGTCACTGTTAACACAACTGCGCAAATAGTTACCTCTAAAATCCAACAATATGGAGAAGCTTTTCTGCTCACAATTTTCCAGGTCTGCTTGCCCTGGCGGGAGCTTCCTGGTTCGGCAGCAACATAGCAAAGGAATTCTACAATCCATTCACTCCGACTAACTCCAGGTGAGCATCTCCTCTGTCACGCGAACCCCCCCGCAATCCTTATCAGGTATCACTGAAGGTTTCTTTGGTGAATCCACAGACAGACATCAGATAAAAAAACATTCTGTCTCTGTGACAGAGACCAAAAAAAGTTCAAGATTCAGCATTACAGCACACACAAAGGGAAATGAAAGAGTCCAGTCCTCGACAAAAATTCAGGCACGTGAGCCGTGCAAACCCACAACATTTTTCCACTTGGCACCAAAGAAAAAGGTCTATTTCCTGAAATGTTTACCTGCTCCTTTGAGTTAGTGCCACATCGGCTCAAAGACAACACGTGTTGTTCACAGAGACACAAACATCTTGTATTGAGCTGACCATGCGAGTCCTCAAACACTCAAGCACAATGTGTGATGTGTTTCATCCACAGGTATGAGTTTGGAAGTGCCCTGTACGTCGGCTGGGCATCTGCCATTCTCGTCATCATCGGAGGGGCCTTCCTCTGCTGCCACTGCCCCAAGCAGGACGCTGGGCCGGCTCAACGCTACCCCCAGTCCCACCCTGCGGGAGGCAAAAACTACGTGTAGAAGTAGTCTTCCCACTTCTCCTGGCCTGGGCTCATTTAAGAGCGCTGGCTTTAAAGGGGCATATTTCAGACCTGTTTACTGTTCAGCATGTTTATTTGCAGGTGGGGTCAAAGTAGTGCAGTGGGGACGGGATGCTTCTTTATTAATAAACTGACAATTAATGTGACAACCTATGCCAATGTTAGAATTGAATGTTAGAAATAAGGTCCAATAGCATGTATTTAGATTTAAACTGGGATTATTGTAAAGCTTAAAAGATTTTTTTTTTAGTTTAAAGAAAGTTTTCAGAATATGTTGGAGACATTCAGTTTTTGTGTCGCTTTCTTTGCAACTAATTTCCATTTTTGTATAAACTCCCATGGTACCGTTTGTTATGATTTTTGTGTTGTTGTTTTTTTAAATTTCTTTCCATTATTATTTTACTGCATATGAAATAAATCCACTGCCACTTTTCCATGTGACAACCAGTGTTTGGATTCAGTTTATGTTTAGGGTTAATAATAACCACTGCACACTCACACCAGGTGAAAGACCAAGACACCATTTCAAAGTGAAAGGATCTGAATGTTCTTTTCAGAGCTCCACCCTAACCACGCAAAATCTCTTTTGATTACTCGATAAGGTCATTTATAAGAATCTGAACGTAAAATAGAGAAGGGTGTTTCTCTTTAAAGAGGTGGCACAATTTTTCAAATCATAAAAAAAAACTTTCATTGGGTTGTAGGCGGTTAAAATCCCGTACAACACAGAGCTAAACATATAGAAATTTGTGGCCTCAGGCAGGAAAAAACACATCCAAACAGAGAGATAGGCAGAGGGTGGGGAGCGGGCATACCTACGGTCTCCTGCTCCTGTCCCAGCACGCCTGTGAACTCACATTTCACATAAACACGGTCGGTACCACTTAAATGCTACGTTGGAAAGATGCGTCAGCCTGTCTGTGACTTTACAGGAAAGAATTTCAAAGGTTGTCAGCCCATCGTTCGTTCAGTCATGAAGGTGTAACTGATTTTATAACTAAAATAAATAACAACAAAGAAACCAAACCCCTCCAGAATAAGCTGACGTTTGTTTCCACCCAACACCGTTCAGCGGGAGAGGGCGCCACCTTCTGGTGATCCTTGAGGATGCTGCTCAAACACCAAAGAACTGTTCCCCTGTTCTAAAATACAAGACAACAGCTGCTAATATTTGCTTTTATGCCCCTTATAAATTTGTAAGCGTATGATCTGGATGCTTTTGGATATTTGGGCAGAATTGGTGAAGTTCATTTAAACTGGTTGGTTTTCTGGGAAGAGGCCCTAGGCCCTAGGACAAACCCAGGCCGGGGAGAGGGGGGGTCTGGGCTTCTTTGCATAAGCTGCTACCTCATGACCAAGCTGTGGATAAGTGGAAGAAGATGGATGGATGGTTTTCTCTCACTGGCCTGGCTTTTAAAATGGCCTATATTTATATTTTTAAGTGTAGTACACACTTTTTTTTTAATAGGGTAGAGGTCTGGGCTTTGGGAAGGCCTTTCCAGCAGCTTAAGTGTCCAAGTCTAATATCATCCAGCTGTTGATTTGAGGTGAAGTTGAAGAATTTGAAGGTAGTCTTCATTATTCCATCCACTTTGTGCAGTGTATCAGTAACACTGGTAACAAAACAGCTCCAGAGCATGATGCTACTATGATTTGTTTCACAGCACTTATTGGATTGACCATTAAGTGCTGTGAAACAAATCCTTTTTATGCTTGCAAAGAGAAACTACCAGTTGGAGTCAATCACGATTACTAACAAGACATTATTAGATCCTGGCCTCGTCATTGGCTAACCACTGTGTAAAATCCTCCCATGATCAGTTTTAGCATGAGCATGTGGTATTGAATGGAATTTATGCCGCAGACAACCATTTTCAAACTTCAGACTCCCCAGTTTGAAATGACAATTTGTGTCACACTCGAACCTTCAGTCGCTGAATATTTCCTTTGTGTTTTTATTCATTAATCTTGATCTTCTGATGTTGTACTTGTTAAAACTGATTCACCGTCAACAGATTTCCAGTTCTTTACAGCTAATTTTGAGATATAAAATGAGTTCAGGCTCATAAATAGGTCAGAAAAGTAAAGTAATTTAAAACCTTGTGGCTTTGTTTCAAAATTATACTCAAAATTCCTTTAAGATAAAAAAAAACAAAAACAAAATACTAACATACAGTTTTTGGAACCAAAACATGAGTGTAATGATTGTGTAATATGTGCAAGATCCCCGCCTGGAGGATGTAAAAATCTGCGCCAAATCAAATATGTGGATCCATCCGCTGTGGCGACCCCTTGCGAATAATAAGCCAAACAAGTCCGCCTGTAAAAATGCATCTTATTCTAAGTTTATCCTCTCTGGTGTTAAACTTTGCAAAAGTTTTAAAGACAAGAAAAATATTTATCTATAACTATTTTGAGTTTTTAAAATCTTTTAAGAATTAAGAATCTAGTCAATCGATTAAAAATAGAAGCTGCTTATTGTAAATGACATCTCGAAGCCCACCTGTAGTACCTTCTAGGTCCAGTGGAGGGCGGGAGCCTACACCTATTTTGATTAGACGATTTGGGGGGGGACTGTGTAAAAGCCCCCAAGCAACCTTAAAAACAGACGCTGCAGCAGAGTCCAGCTCCTTAAAAACAAGACACAAAACAGACTTTAAATCAGTCCTGTGCTGAAATAGACCATGAACCACATGCTTTATAGCTCTTGCACGTTTGACAGAAAACAAAAAGTACCCTTTTTTCCTACATTGCGTAAAGAAACATCAGGCGCTCAGGTGGATGTCAGACTTTGGCCACTAGAGGGAAACAGACGCCACGTATGGGCTGACACCTCCGGCTCTTTAACTCAGTAACTGCAGAAATAGGGGTCAGAAAACAAGTTAGTATGAAGAATCATGTGTTAGTATCAGCTGTTGGAGAGGAGTCAGACTGTGGGAGGTGACACAGGAGAGGATGAATAATGAGCTTTAAGGGTTACATGAGTTATTCGGAGAAAGTTAAGTCTAAAGTGCCTCAAATGACCTGCAGCCTTACATAACCCAAAACACTCTATATAATAGCTATTTTATAAGTATTAGAATGTGAGTAGTACTATATGATGGTAGTATGAGATTAAAGGATACACCAAATAAAGCCATCTATTTTCTTAACTTGGGGCCACGGCAGCCTACCCCAACCTCATCAAGGTGAGAGGCAGGATACGTTTCAATACAGGCCACCAGTCCAGCACATAGAGACAGATAAACAAACACCTACAGCAGATTTAGAATTACCGATTAGCCTAAATTGCCCGTCTTTGGATGCCAGAGTCAAACCAGTGCAGTCACAGGTGCAGTACAGGAGAATCACCACAAGATTTGAACCACAAACCCGTGAGTCAGCAGTGACAGCACTGCACCGCCGTGCCGTAATACCCTAATGTAATTATCGTCATTAATGGGCAAACGTGGCACCTCCACTCACTCGGCGTAACACATATGCCGTTAAGCTCTTTAAAGTCCTGTTTCACTCATTCTGCACGACGTGTTGATCGATTCATGATGATGGAGCTGAAAGAAGTCTCTGCTTCATGCTTTTATATCTTTATATGTGTTTGTGCAGAAAATAAGACTGTTGTTGCTCGGTTACGGGCGAATGAGAAAGTCAAATCATTGTAAACGTTAATGTTTGGAGTACTTTAATGAGGAGAGCTAATAGGTCAACGGGTTATAGAAGCAACAACACACAGTGATCTAAAATATGCTCTTAGCTTTGCCCTTTGACCTTTTGTGCAGTTTATCTTGAGCTTTAAGAACCATCTCAGATGAATGCAGGCTGAACCCGAATCCTATTTTCACAAAGTTTCCAATTGGACATCTGCCGCATGCCGAAAAAGGGAAGGCACATTTGGATAATATACCTCAACAGCAATTATTTTGTCTGCATTTCAGCAAAGAATCCATCATATATGAGGATCCCCGGTAATGAAATTCATTCAGAATGACGTTTTTTTATGTTTTTTTGCATGACAACACGACATTTAGACTGATGAAGCACACTGAAAGAGCAGCACTTAGCTTGAGGGCTTCCCTCTCTTTTTAGTCCAGTATTGGATCGGGAGGAGATCCAAACTCGGGCTCAAAGTGCTGTGATCAGCAGAGCGCAGCTGCCAGACATCACAGAAAAATAAATGAGAAAGTGCAGAATCAATACTGGAAGCTAAACTGCTGTTAAAATAATTTCTGTCCCTGTGGCTTCTTGAATATGATAAACTGTCGTCTGGCTGGCTTCTCTTTATCGTCTTATAAACAGCAGAAATCAGATCCCAAATTACCAAAGATTACAATAACCCTGTACTTCTGGTAGGACACCACATGAACCGAAGCTGAACTGTGTCAGATCAAGTCTTTAATCATTAACAGAGCATATAATGATATGTTACTAGAAAGAACTCAGCACTGTGGTTGAGGGATCATAATGGTCTTTTTGCACCATTAAATGGATTAACTTACTGAAATGTTAATACTCTCGTCTTTTTCAAGGCTCCTCTGAGTGTTGTGGATTTGTAGATGGGTCATTGATGGGACGTGCACATTTTTTGGTCCTTCATGTCTAAAATAATATATTTAGTTTACAGTGTGTTTATTCTGTAAATTAACGTGTTTTTTTCTTTAAAGAAAAGTAAATAAAAAGGCATTTATGAAGTCTAAGCAATCATCACCTGACTGCAACTATTTTTAATTTAAACAGGCTTCTCCTTGGACACCTGTGTTAACATGTGATTATTTAAATGAAATAACGACTTTTATGATAAGGTAACATTTTCACCTTTTTATTATTTGACGTGTCACATGAAAAGTGTACCAGCATGCACATGAGTCTAATTCAGCTATTATTTTTTTTAAATCCACATTTAAGAGAGCTACAAACCTTTTAATCTGTTCTAGAGACCCCAAAGGGTCCTCTTTACGATGAAAGAGCCCTTCACTATTATTTTACTTAATAATCAAAGTCTCGTGTTTATGGTTCTTCCAATGTTCTCAGCAGCTTTAAAACTAATATAATAATTTGTATTTATTTTAACAATTTTAAAAAGTGAGAATATTTTACTTGGAATTAATTAATTAATTCTGCACCACTGGATGCTTTGAGGCATATTTATTTATTTATTTATTTTAAACAGAAACAAATGGACCTGGACACAAACATAAGCCAGCTATAGATATCTAATCCAGTCCAAATTTATGTATGAAGCACATATTAAAACAACAAAGTTGACCTAAGTGAACAAATAAACAGACTAAATAACTAAGCTCTCACTATGGGCAAGGAATAAAAATGAGTTTTAAGGAGACTTTTAGGGACTTTTTAAGACTTAAAAAGGGTGGTGTCATTCATTCCACAGTTTAGAGGCTATGGCTGGGAAAGCTCGATCCCCCCTGTTTTTAAGTCTAGTCACTGGGACAGGGAGCATGTCAGCGACCTTGAAGGTCATGAAAATAAGATGTTAAGGGATCAGCAAGATTTGATGGAGTCAACCCATAAAGGGATGTAAAATTTTGTAGTAGAACATCCTAAAAATCACACAGGGGAGATTTGATCCACTTCATGGGTTCTGGTAAGAAGGACCAACTAAAGGTGTGAAAGGGACCCCTGATTTACACCAAAGTAAATGGCATTACAATACTCAAGTCAAAGTGTGATTAAAACATGCACAAGTCTCTCAAAATTATTAAAACATAGGAAGGGCTTGACCTTGGAAAGAAGCCCAAGTTGGTAAAAACCTCCTTTCACAACAATATTAATGTGTTTGTTCAGTCACAGTCCATTAACACTCCAAGGTTATTAACAATGGGCTCGGGTCCAATTTCAGAGCGCTGCTGGAACAACTGGCTCTAAATATCATGACCTATATGCACCTTTTTTAAAAATAGAAAATATGGGATATGGTTTCTTGTTTTATTGGTTCATTGTAATCCTTTATCAGGCTCTATCTGCCTTAATTAACTGATTGATGAGAATAAAAAGAACAGTGAGGAGCTGCTGCCCTAAACACTTTAAACAAACCCCCTTTGCATGCTCATGCAAATTCAGCTCCTACATTTAAATGAGCTCGTCCTACTCATGTTCGAATGTTTTTTATTTTTAATGGAAGGAAGGAAAGTTCACGAAGTGCATGTGACCAAGGGGTGCACTGTTTAGACTTTCTGCATGTCTCACAGCTGCAGTCACAGGTACCTTTGCTGAAATAGGAAACTAAAATAGTAAATAATGTAGTTAAAATGACCTTCAGCGCTAGTGAAATGGCACTTTCCATCCACATGTAACTGAAACAATGCAACAGTCAGAAAAAAACTTTAGTAAATGCATTTGTACTTCCTGTATTTGTTACTTTGTTCTGTTTTTTCTTTGTTTAATTTATTATTATTATTATTATTATTATTATTATTATTATTATTATTATTATTATTTCTGTAGCCTACCAGCAGAGGCGCGCGCTCTCTCTCTCTGGCTCAGTGTCAATTCCACATCCTGAGCTCAGTCACCACAGATCCTCTCAGTTCAAAATAACCCGCTCTGTTAATCCACTCTGCTCAGTGTGTCTGTAACCTACAGAGCTGCTGCAGGGCCGTCCCGGGACAATCAGATATCATTACACTTTTACTAAATTCTCATTCATCCAAAGCAGCAAAAACCAGAGAAATTAAGTTTCTGACAAGTTAAGTTTCAAGCCTTTTTGAAAAATCAGATGCAGCGAGAATCACAGTGCAGCCATTTATTAATCTTGCGTGCAGCGACATTATTAAATACACAACGTCACAGTGCTGACTTTAGTCATGACGTTCCAGCCCTTTCAGGCAATAATACATATACCATGCGAACTGTTTTTCCTCTCTGATATAATCCACTGGGGTCCAACACCAGGGTCCCACTGCTGGATGCAGTAGAGGGAGAGAAAAACAACCTGCCTGCTGACGCATTTGTTAGGAGTGCGAGGAATATTCTCTATTAAACATGAGTTGTCTGCAGGGGGTTCGTCGGGTACAAGAACACTGGTGTCATTCTCAAGGTTTTTAAATGTAGCAATTCAGATGAATAGAAGCATTGAATGAATTATAGAGAATATTCACATAAAAGCACGCTCACATTCACGCACACACACGCGCGCGGGGTGCATACAGGGACACAGATATAAACACATTTGGAGGCAAGATGATCCTTGAAGCTTAAGTAATGAGCTCAGCTTGACTTAGAGATTTTTCATTCAACTTGGCAGGAAGTCTAACTCTTTAATGTGTGTGCTTGTGGTTGGAGCCACGCTGTTCTGTGGAGCCGCGTGTACGTGAGTTGCCTAATATGTGTGCGCCTGTGCGATATTGACTTAATTAACTCTCATTGCGACTCGCCGCTTGCGACCGGGAGTCCAGCTTAAGTTCATTTATTAAGGCTCTGCCGACCTCCTCCAGCACCTGGACTGTGCTCTGTGCGCAAACGATGAGCGTCTCCATGGGAACAGGGTCTCTCCGTCTCCTATGTTTGTTAGGATTAAACAGAAGCACTAATTTCTCCATTCTCTCCAGCACGCAGGCAACAGGAGGGAGACAGTTTTTATATAACGCGCGCTTGAGATGCGTGTATCCGATTCATGTAAAATGGTGCAAAGTTCATTAAATCTGCAAAAAAACAAGTTGATATGATAAATCCTGGGAAAGTAAATGAAAAGCAAAAATAGGATACCGCATTCCAGCTGCATGACATGCTGAGTGTATCTGCATCTGTTTGTAAGCTGCAAATATGATGAACAACTCAACTCAGCCCCCCCTCCACACACACACACATTTTCACTATTTTCCACTGTCTTGTTGATTTGTCTTGCAATATAAAACACTTTGCAAGCCTCCTCTCTCATGTTTCCAAAACCTCTTCATGCTGACTGACGCACTCTGTGGTCATTTGGCTGGAGTGTCCAAAATATCCACAGCTCAGCCTACACGTGGATGTCAGTGATTTAAACAGATTGGGGGGGGGGGGGGGGGAGAGAAACACCACCAGGCGTCATTGCACTGGCTCCCTGCCTCCTCCCATCTGAAGGAGAGCAGTAGACAATCTAATTCAGGAATCTTCACCTTTGCCCTCCACTGGTGATGCCACTCCGTACGTGACGAAACATTTTTGAGGCAGAGCCACGAGGGCGTGATATTTTCGGATTATGCCAGGTATGATACTTTGCTCTCAAGTGAACCATTTAATGTATGAAAATAAAGGCTTTAAAAAAAATCCCACCCAAGAGTCCCGAAATATTCAAATCAAAACTTTCTCAAGCTCTCGATATTATTATGAGTAACAATTCTTTTGTTTTCAAGTCTGCAATGCTGAAATTTTAGACGTGCTAATAATAATAAAAAAGGTTTCCACTAGCCTTCAAACAAAAGTCAGTCCTTGGCCAGTCTTATTACAAGCCTGTTTGTCTGGATCTGTGAATCTGACCATTTTGTTCCCTTTCTCCATCAGTTTAACTGCCATTTAACTGCAGCTTCCCAGGATTGGCTTCTAATGTAAACTGAGCGGCAGCTTTAACTGGATCACAAACATGCAGATGGCATTTCACAAACACAGAAATATGCAGTGTTACGCTGCATGAGGGAGAGCTCACCTTTTTATTTTTTTTCTCCTCAGAGAACCACTGACATGTTTTTCTTTCTCCAGCCTTGCAACTAATAACGTGAATCCTCCACGTGGCAGACACATGCTTCTGATTATGAAACATGGAAAGTCAGAAATGTCTCTCCTCCAAACACACTCTGACTTTACTGCCCTGGTTTTTGTACTTTGCCTTCACAAAGCACGAGACGAGAATGAAATGAAAAGGAGAGAAAGAGAATGAAGCTAGTTATAAAAATAACATGGCAGATCAGTATTGTATAACAGCCATATCATTTCTGTTATGTGCTTTAAAAGTGGGTTGGACTTACTCAACTTCATGTGTTTATTTATATTCCTATATTACACGCAACTTTTTAAACATTTTTAATACTTTTTAAAAATCATTAATAACACAGTTGTTGATAGGAAGTTCATCGATGCCTTCTGGGGATTATTATCTCCCTGCAACTCCCACACCAGGGTCTCTAAACACAGGGCAGAGCTCCAGTTTAAAACTGTCACACAGACCCGGTTCACATGTTTTCAGTTACTCTAGACGCCTTTCAGGTGGACTTTGGGTGCCGCTCAGGTGACGGTTGTGCAATTTGTCCTAACAGGTGCTGTCAGACACAAAGGTTGTTACCAAGGTAAGTTAAGCAAGACTATCAGGCAGAATTATAACATGCTGACAGTCCACATGCATCGGAGTTTTTGAAATGCTTTGTAGGTGCGCCATCAAAATAATCCCAGTACAGGGACTGCATATGAACATAGTGTGTTGGGGTTTTTTGGCTGCACTTCCAGTTGTTAGGAAGACACACTGGCTTCAGGAATCAGTTTGTGTTTCAACCAAATCAAACAGTAACATGTAATGTGACACAGGCAGCAGCGATCCTGAAGAAATATTCAGAGTAAGCATTTAGGGCCAAATGCACTTCGAGTATCCAAAATAAGCGCTCATTCTTGATAAATGCCCCAATTCAATTCATATCCCCCCAGGATAGTTGCATAACAATAGCTTCCTTTATTTTTGTTTTCAAACTGTATCTCCATGTTTGCTTACCTTGCTAATCAGCTGTACAGCTGACGCACCTGTAGGGTGTTGCTGTGAATTTACTGGAAATGTTCAAGAAAGTGCGCCTTTTATTTAGCCGTGCTGATAAAGGGTGACAGTGTGGGAGCGTTATCACTCAGCTCAAACACAGCTCTGGGTGTGTTTGCCTGAGGCCTCTTTGTTTCAATATTACAGTCTCATGTTTATTGTGGTTCCTTTAAAACATCTGTTGTATATGTTTCAGTTTCTTAAAACTGGCCCACATTTTATTTTTATTTTTTTCTTCCAATAGTCATCTGAAATTCGTTCCTTCAGTTCATTCGGCCAATTTATCTGGTCTGCTGGCATCAACAAGGAGGAAAATGAATTCAGTGTGTTATTTAATTTAAAAAAAATCCTTTCATTGAGAATGTTCTATTGATTCCATACAAATCACTTTTCTTTTTAAACTACACATGCATGCCAAACATTTAGCCAGCTGGTGATTTGTTTTTGCTAATTGGTGGACAAATCCAAGGACATTGGCTCTGATTGAAACTGGAGGTGAGGGGGGATGGAGGAAGATTTTAATTGATCAGTTTAGCATCAGCAAATCATTGCAGCAGAGAGGTTTGGGCAAAATCATGTTAGTTTAACTGGAAAAGTGAACATCCGCAGTCAGCTGACAGAGCAAGCATGAAAATAACTGTCCTGACTGAACTTTTGCTGCGTCTAATATAAAGGATTCCTTTGTTTGAGGAGTCTGAATGAAATGAATTTAATCCAGTCTCGGCTCCCAGTCACATCTTAAAATGTGAAAGGACTCTTGAGTAGAAAAGGTTAGGCTAATAGTTCATCTTCCATTACCTAACTTTACATTGACTGATACAGTGAACATCCACTTTATAATGGCCTTATTGTTCCCTCAAACAGCTGGAATACAGATGTGTGAAGTCTGTATTTGAGCAAGGAATCACCTTAACAGTAAGTGCTGGAGGAAAATTTAACGGTACTACTAATTATATGTACATTCTAAAAGCTATAATGGACATATAAGAAATATCTGTAAGTAGCTTCAATCAGCTCCACCTAAAGCAGCTGCATAATCAAAATCCTATAATCCAGGATATTCTGACAGGACTCAGTTTGGTTTCATAGTTGCCATAGCAAAACTGGGTTTACAGGTATACTACAATATTATGCTCCAGTAAATGTATCTAATTCATATGTGAAATTTTTGGACATTGTTTTTATGTCCAAAAAAGATAAATAAAAGACAAGCAACAGATATTTACTTGCTCTGCAGCAATTTTTCACAAATCAATTCTATTTTTTTTGTAACCATTTTTGCTATCATTTTTCAAAATAAAATATAAGGCTTGGAGTTTATTCTTCTTCTTCTTCATTTATTTATTATGTCTAAAGATCACTTCTTCATGTCAGTATGTGTGAAGTTGTTATGTGGAAAACTGTGTGATGTCTGTAACAGTGACACTACACACAGAACAGTCCTTATATTGGTAAAAGGACAGCTGAGTAATAGAACATCCATACGTCTGTCATGCACATCTCTATCCGGTCGTTAAGTCTGACGTCACTAGCCGTGTCTGGGCCTAAACTCTGCTGCAGGTCCATATATCAAACGATCTCTGTGACATTACTGAGAGTTGAAAAACTGTCTAAAGTCTTTCATCTTTAATAAAATGATCAGCGTTCTGCTCTACCAGGTGTAACAACTGAGTTTAACATCCAGGCATCCATGAAAACGGAATTTATGACATTTAACGGAGTTAGAAGTTAGCAGGAAGTTAGCTCGCTAGCTTCTATCTAAATACAATATAGCATGTCCTGACTGCGGGGTTTTGGAAACAAATTAAAACGTACAGCTCTGTTATCACTTCCAACATAAATGAAGACACAAATCTAAACAGCAGTGACGTTTGTAGGGTTACTGAAGTTTGGCTAGCTGGTATATAATGATGTGCTAGCGACACAGCTATGTTAGCATAATATAAACAAGCTAACTTTTTTCCACTCGATAAAAGTTAACGTGAGTGTTCTCGGTGGTCAGGAACAAATGTAATCGCATGGCAGGATGCTGTAAAAGGACCAAACTTCAGCCAGGAGAACAACTGAGATAATCCATCCACAATACGAGGTTAGTCATTCATATACTTCTGCATGGGCTGGGCTGTAGTTACATCCTAAGGTTTTAAAAGCTGAGCTTAAATAAATGATTAGCGGTAATAAAAGCCGAGGGAGGTCAACAGTGATCACTGACTGTTTTAGGAGCTTTTTGAGATTAAATAGAAGAAAATACAAAACATTAAACATGTTAACAACACAAAAGCCATATTAAACGCAGACTACTTTAGGCCCGGAAGTAGGATTCGTCACGTCATCACTTAACGACCGGATAGTGAATATGTAAAAAAAAAAAAAAATTAAAGATGTAAAAGTTAAGATTAATCAATTTCAAAAATATGGATTAAAAATTACGATGTAACATAAGGAAATATTGTTCACAGAATTTGCATCAATTTAATATGATGCACCATGTTAATCAAAGAAAAAAGTAACATGCAGTATGTAGTGATAGCAACAGGAGATTACTCTCCAGTGCCGACTTGCTATCCATGGTAACATCAGGTGTAAACAAAGGCAAAACACCAAGCAACTGGGTGACATTACAGTGGCAACTTCCATCTCTTCCATACAGTATATGGTTATTTTTTTTCTAAATATCTGTAGTAATAACGGAATCATCGAGTCGAAAGCTTAAACCAACAAGTTAAACGATCCGTTTAACGATCCATTTACTTAAACCACTGATGGATACTTGACTCCAGGCACTTTAAGAGTCACAAATCATAGCAGCTACAAACACATCTCAACTTTTAGTAGTCCTCTAAAACAGAATTATTTTTGTGTGTTTTTGTAGCATGTGCTCCTTACTTTCATTATTACTGTGTTTGCAGATTGTAATTTCTCCCTTTGTAGCATTATTCCTAAATGCGGCACAGGTTTTGTTCTAAAGCAGTGCCAAGAAGCTCGCAGCACCCAGATCCATGCTGATAGTGTGTACGCGGTGTTCCCGTCTGATTCAATTTACAAGGAACATGTGAATGTCACTCGCAGGGCACAAAGAAAAGTACATGAAGATAATGGCTTCAGAGTACAGATGCTGTTATTTTGGTCTAAAGCTGCTCAAAATGCATCTGAATTTTTGACACAAATCACAGTGCACACCATAAAATCTGATTCCCAATTAAAAACTTTATGAATGCTCAAATATCAATAACAGTACAAAATGACAGCTGAACATCTACTTTTTCTCTTGTTTAGACAGGCTCCCCCAATTCTTGAGATATATTTTAACACTAATCAAATGAGTAATTTAACCATCTGACTCTAAAAATATGATAAATATATGTCTTAAGGGAGTTGATCATTAAACTGCTTAGATATTTCGATTTAAAATAGCTATTATGGTAACATCTGGTGGTACCCATTAAAATTTTCTGTCCAGCTTTACTTATTTAAGAAAATAAGTATATATTCCCTGCTCCCCCTAAATGTTGAGATATCCCATATGGAAAAGAAATAGTAAAAACTTATATGACTTAACTCATGAAAGTGGCCACTTTCATGAGTAAATCATATAAGGCTTACATGATTTACTCATGAAAGTGGCCACTTTCTCATTACTTTCATATATTGTTTTAGTAAGTATCCAAAACATACAAGTTTCATTATATAATTTTTCAAGGGATCTTATATCGGTTTTTACTCTTGTATGCTTTTCATACAAGTTTCACACAAGACAGATACAAACTTTATAAGATTTATATATATCTTTTCCATATGGGATTCCTTTAAGCAGTTTTTATTATGTGCTTCTCTGATCCTCCACATTTTTGCTTCTGATTGCTTCATACCTCTTGTGACTTGGACTGGATGGACGGGAGCGAGCTCAGGTAAACAGCAGGGTGTTCCACAGTAAACATCGATTGTGGACCCCAGAGGGCCTCGGTTGCCAGGGCTAATCTTGGCCTTTAAGCTCTGGGTCACTAAGTGTTCATTCGAGAGTGAATCACTCTTCTGTGGAAAATCAAAGTGGTTGCTGCTGCGCCGGCAGTCTGTCCTGCTGGTTTTGCAGAGTTGGTGGAGATATCACATTATGAGACCACACACACGCAGCACGCCACGCAGCAACAGGTCAGAGATGGAACTTGTATAAACGAATACTCCAAATATCCTTTGTGCCAAACAAAGCCAACGGCACACTTTGAGGTGAGATTAATGGAAACCTGTGAGCGTGCGTGGAGATGCGATGGTGCCAGCAGGACTCGGCTTCCACGTTGTAAATACAAGTAGCCATCAATCCTTGGCTCCACTTACATCCAAGGGCTGTCTGGATTTCTTTCTGGAAACAAACACATAAAGGCTTCTTTAATAAATGCTCCGTCTGTGGGTCTTTTAAAGTTTCGTGAAGGAGTTCCTCTAGAGCGAAAACACTGAAACTGCAGGTGTTTTCCAAAACAACCATTCAGAGAGCAAACGATAAGAGCATTTTATCATTTGCTCTCTCATCATTAATATATTGATAAAGCTTTATATTGTTAGCATAACTTAAATTGCAGTTGTTGCTTACACAAAAGTTCACGACTTGCCTCAGCTCCGTGGAGCATTTTAGCTTCTCTCTTAATCCTGTTGTTTTGCTTTTATGATTTACTCATCAGATTGAGTCTTATTTTTTTTACGTCAGCACCAATTCCTGTTGCAACAGGCGACTGCTTTCAGCCAAAATATCTCGAAATAACTCAAACTCTCAAACACCAAATCTCAGCCAGACGGTTAAAGTCCTGCTGGCAAACACGGGGGAACATTTAACCACAAAGAGACTGATGGGTTTTTTTATGTTAAGAATCAGTGCACACAAAAATATAGTTAAAAAGAAATGCTGTGAGTATCGGGCTTACGTGTTATCCACAGAGGAAAGAAAGTACTTAAGGTGCATCTGAATGTGTTTCATGTGCGTGGGAAAAAATATGCTTCGTGGTGTATTAACATTGACAAACTATGTCAGAGTGAAATAAAGCAGGTTTAAGGCGTGCTGATTCAAATACTTGTTAAGATTAAAGAAAGATATTAGGATATTAGTCTAATATGTACCATTTATAACCAAAGCGGACAGCAACAACAAAGCAGTAGATCTCTCTGTGAACTTATAATGGTATCTTGTGTTGTCCCTGAGTATGGGATGCGTAATTCTTAAATACTATTTGTGAAGGAAAAGACTTTGAGAAAGCCAAGAAAATAAATATTATTTACTGACATGTGCTAAATTCGAAACATGGATAAAATAAATCTTGGTTATGGTCAAAGTGATGTTTAACAGAAACACACAAAACACCAGCTGAAACCTAAAAATATCCAAAGTGCATGGGTGCATTAAAACAAGATGATTTTCAAAGAAGTTGAAGTTTGAAAAACAGCTTTGAGAAAATGAAAACACACCATCATTTAATTCTGAGGTTTTACACATCAAGATGTGATCAAAAATCATCTGGTTTTTAGTATGTCTTCAGATTTGGTAAATATAACCTCAGATGAACAACAACACATGGCATATTAAACTGTGTCGTTATTTATTTAACAAAAAGCAAGAGAAAATGCAAAAAACACACCCCTGATTCAGTAGCTTGCAGAACTATCTTTAGCTGCAGTAACTGTATGATCTTTGTCATTTGTTGTACCACTGTGGAGAGATTTTGGTGCAGAAATGAGTCATGTTGAGGTCTTTGACTTTGACTGGGCGACAGCAATGCTTGGACTCCTCGCTGCTGTGCTCGGGATCATCATCCTGTTGCATGAACCTCATATTTGACTCTAGAATACTTCGGTGCACAGAGGAGTTTCTCGCTGACTCGTGGACTGCAAGGTGCTCGAGTCCTGTGGCTGCAAAACAAGTCCAAATAATCACCCCTCCACAACCGTGCTTGACAGCTGCTGTGAGGTGTTTGTGCTGATATGCTGTGTTTGGTTTTCTTTGAACATGGTGCTGGGCATATGGACTTTAGTCCACTTTAGTCTCATGTGTCTAAAGGACATTGTCCCAGACGTCTTGTAGCTTGTTCAGATGCAACTCTTCCAAACAAGCCATACTTTTTCAGTCTTTTTCTGATTGTATTGTCATGAACTTTAACATACTAACTGAGGCCTGCAGAGTCTGAGTGTCAGTTTCTCTGAGCATTGCACAGTTTGGCCTTTGGGTGGATTTGCTGGGACATCCACTCCTGGGGAAAATGCCCGGCCTGAATGTTTTCTACTTGTGAATAAACTTTCTCGTTGTTGAATGACAAACATCAAATTGTTTGGAACTGTGGAGCATCTGGCTGCTACTTCCCTTCCTAAGCTATGCAGGCAGTAGGGGTGTATTTAGCTTGCTCCTGCATTTTGTCTTGGTTTTTGGTAAATAAAAAAAGGGCATTTGCGATATGTCATGCGTTGTTATTTGTCCAATGTTGCATTGACCTCTTTTTAAGACTTGCCAAAGACCAAATGATTTTTTTTTATTATGTCCTGATATGTAAACTCTTAGAATTGAAAGATGGTGTTCTTTCTTTTTACCGTGACTGTAAAAGCTGGTTATTGGTAGCTTTGTTTGCCTCCTCCCAGAAACAGTGTTTGTTCAGTTATAACTCAGTGAGGTTTAATGCTTTTGTGCGATTATTTCACATGTTCTCCGGCAGCTCTGGCTAAGTGTGAGGTGAAGCTGTGGCCACTCTGAGAATAATCAAAATGGGAAATTTGATTTTCCCGTTAATATGAAAGTCGCCTGAGGGTGTGTGAATTTAATAGAACGCGTTGACCACCGCAGCGGTTAACTAGTGCTGCAGCAAGGACTTTAATTTGATCTCACGGTGCCCGAAATTGCATTTTCTCTGATAGGTGCGATTTTCAAAGTAGAAGGTAGAGCCACAGGTATTTTGAAAAGTGGAGTGAACAAAGTTAATAGATAAAAGTATTTTTAGTCATGCAGCAAACAGCGTGCTCTTAGCAACTTCTGTTCACATCACTGTGTGCGTCAGCGGTGGCTGCTGAATATGTCATCAAAGCAAATACGCAGTTAATTGCTGGTCCTATGGTCCTCATAATGCTTCATCCATTTTAATCACCGTGTCATATTTACTTTCTACACTGTCAGCTGCACTGTGAAGCTACTGAGCCATCCTGCAAAGAATTACATGTGATCAGGGATGTTTTCTTATTTGAAAAAGGCAGCGCAAGCCAGCCGCTGCTGTGAGAGAAGAATGTTTTAACAGATATTTTCTCAAAAAATCCAAAACGGCGCTGCATGTTTAGTACATTTCGACTTTGGTCAGAATAGTTGTTAGGGAGGTCTTGTAAAAGTTTATTTTGCACAGATTCGACCTCCCGTGCCACTCCTCACCTCTTACCCTCTCTTTACGCCTTCAGATTGCGAAGTAACAAGCAAAACTGAAATGCTTTTAACAGCAATATAGCCCTGAGGTAATTTCGCAATATAGTGTATGTACTGTACACAGCCTGCATAAATGCAAAAATAAAACAAAACGAGATGTGTCTTTAGCCCATGCGATTTTGACCTTCTCCACCGCATGGAGGAATGCGGTTTCTCAATCCACCTGGATCTCCTGGGCATCAGCTCATTCCGGTTAGACCTGGAGGAATGCAAGTGAATCAAGTCTGTCATCCCCAGTTATAAGTTACGTTATGATTGTATTAAGCAGGAGAGCAAAACAACATGTTTTCATCAACGCTCAGACAAGGACTAGGAGTTCTGTCATTCGAGAGGGGCTCAGAGCTACTACTCATCCACAATGGCAGGAGTAGGAGGAAGAAGTAGTTCGGGCGACCGACGAGGGTGGTTGCCTCACGGGTGAGGTGTTCTGGGCACGTCCTATTGGGTGGAGGTGTGAGTGTAGACGCAGGACACACTGGAGACATTATATCTCTTGGCTGGCCTGAGAAGGCCTCAGTGTTCTCCCAGATAAATTAGAGGAGGTGACTGGGGAGAGGTAGACAGAGCCCTGCATAAAAGATGAATGGTTGTTGATGGGTGTTTTCATCAATAGTAGAAATTTGGAGAATGGCTTTCATTTAATGATTTCCCACTGGATACAGTATGGATTACAGCCAGGGGCTTAAACGTATTATATTTCTTCCTCCTTGTCTTTTGTCCATGTTATCGCACCTCGGAGAAAACTGATCCAGGCAGCGGACACTGAGTTGTCCTGAGAGTCTGTCACCTGCAGGTGTCAAATGTAGTGCCGAGACAGGAGGCCCAAACAACCCTGATGAAATGTCTCATGTACAGAACTACCCCCTTTCACACCTCCCCGCTCTGCTGTGCAGAGGACTTGTTTACCTCTCGCTCAGGTTACACTTGTGGTGAGTCTTGTGAAACCAAAGAGATGACTTGGAATTCTATGCTTTGACCCCGGTGTGAAAGAGGCTGTTCACATGATTTGTCTCTTTCTTTTCCTTCCTTCCTCTCCCTGTTCTCATTAGTCTCTGACAGACTTTTTTCTGGTAATAAAATAAAATGTAAATATCTGCAATAACTAATGCATTTTTCACAGAAATCTTCCTATCAATACTCCAGGGTACACCGGCTGCACATTGTGCATGGTATCATGTTTCAGCTCGCGTTCCTCAAACTGGGTTTACCACTTAGGTGTATAACCCGACCTTGAATGGTGGGAATTTGAGCCTGAGCTTACACAAAGGGAACAGAGCACATATCATTCAGAAACACAGCGGCCTCTGAGCAAAGGCTTATTACAGCATGTTTACAACATAATAAACAATCCGCCAGTGAGCGCATAGTAGCAGACAAATGAGCAGCAGATTAAACATTTTTAAGGTTCATATGACTACACCTGTAAAAACAACAATAACAGCACCTGGCAGCTACTTCACAAACCAATGAAAACAGATGGATTGCTTTGAATATATGTCAATGTGTACACGATGTACTATATCCACGGCAGCCACATCAAAAAGTCAACGTTTTTCAGGTCAAGCAGCACTCTCTGAAAGAAAGCAGTGATGCAACAATAAGCATTACAATGTCTGATATAATTGCATTTAATCTGATTTGAAACTGCAGATAAAATTTTGGGCTAAACACTATGAAATGTGCCATTCCTTATGTTCCACAACGTTGGACAACAAACTTCATGCAGCACAAGTTGAATTCTTTTGGTCAGCTTTGGCTTCATTGAGGTTTTTGGCTGCCGGGATGCAATTCCTCAACATGCTATGATTTCCTCGGATCTTATGGACCTCGTTTAGACTTCTGCGGCGATGCAAATCAAGCTGAAATGGTTATTATTCTGTCGCTTAGAAACAGGGAACTCATAAAATCACTGCAAGAAAAATAGAACCCTCCAGGCTGCAACTCTAATAATTGTTTGCTAAACACAAAAGTAGACAAGTACACTAAAGCAGAGGATGGAGATGAGAGAGTCAGATGGTGTAAAATATAAGGCTAGTGGCGAAAAAGCTGTTGGCTTAGCATAAGGAATGAATTTCTGGAGAAAAAGCTTTACATTACCAGAAGCTTATTGATCTTATTAACTGGCAGCCGTATTGTATCTCATTTCAGTCCACAAAAGATTTCAGCGTAATGATGGCAATTTACCTTGAGCTTTTAGTCAGAGACAGATTGAATGTTTCCTGGTCTCTATGCTGAGGGCAGTATTCTGCCTGCTGTATATTAACTGTTTCCACAGATCAAAGGCTAACGGGGAACTGAGGGACATCTACACTTTTGGATTCAGTTAGCTTTAGAGCCAAGTTAGGTGTCTCTCCTATTCCCATCTCCAAGCTTGGAAACTGCTACGCATACTTCATAGTATATCTCATCTGCATATGTTTGCATCTTATAATGATAAAAGCCAGTTTCAATAGTATTTGCTACTTTTATGATCATTATAGAAGATGAAAAAGCAGCTTATTTCGGCTGCTCCCTTGTTCGCAGGGGGTCGCCACAGCAGGCAGCTCCGCATATTTGATTTGGCAGATTTTTCCTGACACAAGACCAAAGAGATTTATTTCTGCTAGTGAGCATAAAACCAGGGATCTGTTGCTTGTTAGGCAAATATGTACACCACTACATTATGGACCAACTTTTGTGATCCTACTTTGCTAATGCAAATGTACATCGATGCATATGAGCTCATGTTGTTTAGAAACCAGTGTCGGATGAAAGCTGTTGCACTGGATGAAGATGAAGCATGAGCTTTTCCGGTAGTCTAACAAGTGTAAAGACAATTGCCGACAACAGCTGCAGCGGTGAAATTAAAGGCTAGCCAGGCTAAGTAGAAGAAGCAAAGACCTTGTTATACAGTCATATCTCGGTTATATATCTGATAGTCAGTGTTGGGGAGTAACGGAATACATGTACCGCCGTTACGTATTTAAAATACAAAATATGAGTAACTGTATTCCGTTACAGTTACCGTTTAAAAAGGTGGTATTTAGAATACAGTTACTTTGTTGAAATAAATGGATTACACGGCGGTACTTCCCTGTTTCATATTGTGGCGGGTCAGGACTGTTTGGGTTTTGTTTGACAGCTATGTTCTGTTGTTCCAGGCGGCAGCGTTACGGTTGCCATGGTTACAGGGTGACGCTCTCTCTCTGCGTGTTCCCTGGGTGAGAGAGGCCTTTTTGTTGTTGTTGTGCTAAGCTAACAGGCAGAATGCTACAGGTATAGCTCTAAAGAATGTAGCATCATGGGCAGTGTAGTCCGTGCTGCAGGGAGAACGGACTGCCATACACGTTATGTGTCTGTGAGCGAGGGAGGGAGAAAAAGGAAAAGTACGAGCTGTCATCGAGCAGAAACGGGAGCTGGAAGCATGTAAATATAATAATAACCACTGCAGCCAAGAAGAGAGCCTGATGAGCCCAGTTGTAAGTAAGCTATTAAGACTCGACTGTACACCGTGTTCGTGTTTTCCTCTAAAAACAATAAGTTCTGTTGGAGCAGCCTTTCAACGCCTCTCTCTGTCTCTCTAGCAAAGTTGACCCAGACAACAAAGTAAAGCTAGTTTTCAGCTACGAGCCCGACACGAACCCACCGTATTAGCCAGAGGTCCTTTACTACGGTTCGGAGCCGCGGACCTTCAGTAACAGTAATAAATCACAGCAATAGTACATTCATGTAGTTGTAAACAGCATGATAATATGTTAAGTAATCCAAAGTATTCAGAATACGTTACTCTCATTGAGTAACGTAACGGAATACGTTACAGAATACATTTTGGGGCATGTATTCTGTATTCTGTAATGGAATACATTTTAAAAGTAACCTTCCCAACACTGCTGATAGTGAATATAATGTCAATGAGTGCAATAAACTAAGTGTTACGAGTGGTATGACTCATATGTATATATTTATATATGTATGACTCATCTAGTTATTCAAATCTACTCAATCTGTTACGTTGGATGTGCATTGAAGTATATCGTGTTGTGACCTGTGACATATCAGAGTAGTAGAAAGATTACCACCCCATGTGGGTCCACCTTTAAAGATGTTACCGATAATAAAGTAATAAAGTCAGAAACTGCAGTCATTTTTTCCCCCTCAAAACAAGTTGACAAAGAAAACACAGTGGCATTTGGTGAGTGTGCAGTACTCCAAGTACTGAAGCATCAAACGCTTTAGTGGATGATTAAAAACAGAACATCTGCTCCGAGCGAATGACACTCCCATTTTTTTGATGTTTTGCACCAGCATTCCTGAAACTAAGCACAAAACTAAGCATACGGTGTATTTTATAGTTGTCAGGCACAAACCGAACCACGTAAATTTCCCACTGAGCCCCGCAGAGATGCAGACACTGCGCTGCTGTGCTATACAAGTTTTTTCCCGAGTGGCAGTTAAAACGTTTGGAGCAACGTTATGCAAATGTTAGGTTGTAATAACCTCCTCAAAATAATTTTGATGGTACATTGGCACGTAATAGGAAGCATGGCTCAGCTGTCTTTCCTTTCCAACTGCCCTGACATCTGGTCTTACTCTGTGCATCTGTGGAGAAGGTACAATTTCCCCTGCAAGAGTGCATAACACAGCACAGCACAGCATCACATACCACTTGCTATGTGTTATGCTGTTACTACTGCAGATAAAATATGGATTCAGCCTCCAGCCCGAGTTTGATAAGTGAAGCCGATGCATGAAATACTCTTAACTAGGATTCTTCCTAATGGCCCTTAGGGGGCAACTTTTGTGGTTATGCAATGACTGAATGATAAATTGCAATAAGACACAGATCATTTACCCTAAAACTTGAGAAATATCTCAAGCAGACCATGAAATGCAATCTGTAACAAACCTGCCTAATTAAATGAAAATGATTGCTTTTCTGTTGACCTCAGTAAACATTTGCCTAATTAGTTTATGCTTCTCTAAAATCTCTGTTTACAAAGAATTAGGTTCCTCAGGTAAATTGTGAGAACAGAGTATACTTTAGAGCTTGGCTACCTTATGATTGAACCTTATGTCTTATGCCCTGAGGCCAAAATCGGCCCGCCAAAGACTCCAATCCCACCCATTGGAAAATAATTTTTTTTTTCTATAAACTATTTCTATAGACAGATTTCCTTCATTTCATCTCTCTATTGTGTAGAGAAACTGACACATACTGTTGAAATTGCACTTATTTTGTCATCCTTGAAGATATCTCAGGGATCCAATGTCCAGTTAAACACTGACAGAAACGTGGAGGTTCACTGCTCTGGCCTACTTCAAGTCAAAGTAGCCAGTGATGTAAAAAAGTTTGACATCTCTCATTTTGGGGGTTCACCGTTTGGTTTTGTTAGTTATTGGGCCACATTCTGTTTTTAGTCTCTTTTCCACTAACCAAAATTAGCATCACAGTTGCTATCAAAGTCTATTGTGGCTACAGCTTGATAGCCAAGTAAGCTAACACACGTTAGCACCATTCTTTCTTCCAGTGATGGTTATACCTTTTCAAAACAATAAGATGGCAATGCCCAAACTTGAAGTGTGTGTGTTTGCACGAGTCTGAGGTTTGGAACAAGTTGTTGACTAAGCCATGCCAGTGCAGTTCAGATTTAAATGCTAGCTGTTTCATTATTAAGCTAGCTCTGGCTTTGCTTACATGAAAATAAGCTAACTTTATAGATTAATTTAAGATATATAACACTAAGCTGCTTGTTGCTGTTAACAAGAAAAGATTGCTTGTTCAGAATGGTAGGATTTGTGTTTGGGCCTGAAAACCTGTCCCGGGTGCACCCCCCTGCCTTTGCGATCCTGAATTGGATAAGGGGATAAGAAAATGGATTTATTTTCCTAAGAAATTGTGTTTTTGAAGCTTTGACTTCTTGAACTCAGAGCCCACCACATTTAAATGCACCACAATCCTTTAATTATCAGCGAGGCTACTTGTTGCTTCAGTCAGAAAAAGTTATATATATTGCTTGAATGTTGTTATCTGTGATCTGAAATTAACATAGGTTGCATATTAACCTCGTTGTTGTTTTTTAAATACCTCCAGTGCAGAAACAGCATTGTACTCTTTGTTCCCTGTTTTCATTGGATAGATGTTTTCCTTTTATTATGTGTCATAAATCATAAGCTTTTGTAGAGAGAAGAGGGGAAAAAAAACTCATATTCCAAACAGGCTTTAACAAAAAGAGTCTCTGCAGCTGTTGTCTTATGAGTTGGCACTGCAGCCAGAGAAGGAAAAAAATCTCACAATAAAATTTTGCAGATATTTTTTTCTTGTTTATATATATATATATATATATATATATATATATATATATATATATATACACATATATATATCGTAGTGATCGATGTAGCGGTTCCGAATGACAGCAATATCAGGAAGAAGGAACACGAGAAGCTGGAGAAATACCAAGGGCTCAGAGAAGAGCTCGAGCGGATGTGGAGGGTGAAGGTAACGGTGGTCCCCGTGGTAATCGGAGCACTAGGTGCGGTGACTCCCAAGCTTGGCGAGTGGCTCCAGCAGATCCCGGGAATAACATCGGAGATCTCTGTCCAGAAGAGCGCAGTCCTGGGAACAGCTAAGATACTGTGCAGGACCCTCAAGCTCCCAGGCCTCTGGTAGAGGACCCGAGCTTGAAGGATAAACCGCCCACAGGGGCGTGCTGGGTGTTTTATATATATATATGTTGTTATTTAACTTATTCTTAAAAATAACTCTCAGATTACACATTGATCCAATATTCTCAGGTGTAATTAAACAACAGCTCTAACAGTGCAGTTGTCCACAATCTGCATGCTTTTAAGGCTGTTATCCTGGATACATTCAGTGACAAGATACTCAATAACCTGCATGTTGCCAGCATGCAGAAATGTTGTATGTTCATGTTCATGCAAGGTCACAGCTGTAGCATAAACATGCAAGGAATGCTTTCCGTCTAGTTACCAGCAGGCATTAAATTTCACTGGAAATGAGAACGAGGGTGTGGCTGTCAGCAACGTAACATACAAGTGGAGATGTCCAGCACGTTCCAGCATACTGAGAACGTACTAGAAGTCCTGTCATGCCTACCTCAGTGGTTGAATTCTCGCCAATCAAATCACAATAAATAGATAATAAAATAAATTTAAAAAATCATAATAATTAACATTGATAATTATTTAAAAACATATTACTTGGTAATTACAGTAATTGTAGTTTTCTCTGTATTAATACTCTGTAATTACTAGAATAATTCATTTGTTTATAACAAACATTTTCTTAAAAAAAGGTACTTATCATTATTATTATTATTATTATTATTATTATTATTATTATTATTATATACTTACATTGTTTTTGGTGTGGTTTTTTTGCTGGGAGATGTGCTTACTTCAGTTTGTTCTGTAGCCTGAAGACAACAGGAAATAATGTCCCTCTGTATAAATATATCCCACTTATCCTGGGATAAAGATATATGAACACCATTTTATTCACAAGTTCTCTCTTTTTGTCTCTGCATTTTGTAAAATACAAAACTGTTTTGATAAGTCATCTCGGTGTCAAGGCCGCACCTATAAATGTTCTGCATGTGATTGGTTGTGACTTGCTAATCATGTCTGACATACACTTGACGGTCCAATGTGCACTTGCATTTCAAGGTCACATGTTTGTTCGATGTGTACTTTATATATTTAGCTCATTTCCTGCTGGTCTGCAATAGTTGCCGACTCCTGCACACCTAAAGAATACAACAACAACCAAAAAACATCCAATGAAAAATCCAGTCCCTCAGTCAACTGCACCACACTCATTAGGAAATCTCAACATACTGTACCTTGTTTTCATGTCATCAATATGATAACACAAGCATTGCAATTACTTACAAAAGAAATGTCACTGAAGGGGCAAAGATGACAATGGAAATGTGTCTATAGTACACAAAAAACATGAACCCAGCCAGGGTTCCTAACGGTTTCCAACATCACAAAAGTCACACAACAATAGTCTGTTTGTTTCCTGGAAACATTTCCATTGTTGTCAGTGCTAGTTTCAGTACTTTTGTGTATTTGTTGGTTTTGTCTTACAGCTTGTCTGTTGTCAAGCAGCTGAAGATCGTTTGTCATTTGCAAGTGTTCTCTTAAGCTGCAGAGTGCTGAGCTCTATCTTATATCACTGCGGCTCTTTCACTGAGATTTAAACCAAAAGCAGAAGGGAAAACAACAAAGAAATGAAAAAAATTCTAATATGTTATTTAAATTTGGCGAGTCAAATGAAGCTCTAGTAATATGTGAATATTTAAATTTGGCTACACCATCGTACAATCTTTGATCACTTGGAGTCAAGTATACAAAACAAATAGTTTTCTGTAAAATTTTAGGACTTGTGTAGTGTGGTGCAGTAGTTCTCCTGGTGGCCTTAACAATTTTCATGCAGTTCTTTGAAAAGAAACAAAAACTTGTTGTAATGCTGTTATGTAAGTTTCACAATGAAGTGAAGATGATACTTTTTCACTGACTCAACAGCGTGGATACAATGAACCTCTTGTGTCTTTAGAGGTCAGAAGTAATTGTATCTAATTCATACATCACATTAACTGTTAATCAAATTGTTGGTCACATGAAAGGACCCTCAGTGTCCGTGCAGCTGGAGTTCAGACTGCAACTAACAACATTAGCTCCTAAGTCTTATCTCCCAGCCTCATCTATATGAAATATATCACAGGAATATAATAATATATAACATTTTACATCATATTGGATAATGAGCTACGTCATTTTAACATTACCAGGATATGATATTAATCCATGAAAAAACTCTGAAGCAAAATTTTCCATCTGAACTGGAGTAAATATTTTATATGAATGAATCACTGCTGCACGTCTCATACACTGCTGCCGCCGCTCAGCTCCACACAAATAAGGGCGTGTTCATTTACACCCAGCTGAACTGCTCAGGGAGCCGGTACAACAAAAATGTCTCAACAATATCATGCAGAGGAATACAATCCATCCTTTAAAAAGCTTTTGCCGTTCACATTTTTCCCCAAAGGAAGTGAATAAACTGTGCAGGTGGTGTGTTGTGTTTGAGGTGGATTCTGGAACAAAGTGCATGATGAAAAGTATTCAGGTTTACACCCGATACAGTCCATTATAACACAGCTGCAAACTACAGATTCACTGGATAAGATATAGGCTGCTACTATCAACTACTTGGTGTCATATGAAACATTTTGATTAAAGTATTACAGCTTTTACTTGATATTAAATGTAAGAATGGCCTCATGTTAGATTTTTTTCTTAACAAAACTCCAAATAAGGAAACACATGAACAAGTCCATAAATGTAGATCCTTCTTGAATATTAAAATAAAAACGGCAACAGTTTTACCAAATCCATGAGAATTTCAGCCAGTGATTTTTATTATCTGGTTTTGTTTGTACCGTTTTACAGTACTGTGCAAGTCTTGAACCACTGCTTATTTCTTTAAATTTTTCTTCAAAGGATCCATAAAATTTTTAAAGTGGGCTTGAGCAATGTTTCAACATTTCTCTTTGGACATTGGCTAATTTTTCACTCCTTTTCAGTTCAGTCCTTGATTACCTGATTATTTTCAGAGGATTTTTTTGTTTGTTTATGTGATTATTGATGAATCATTCAAGCCAACCCCGCCCCCCACACCTTACTCAGTGGATGAACCAGTGTTGTGTCTATAACAACAATTTTAGCAAAGACCCTATTTTACATCTCTATGCCTTTTGTTAGACGTACCAACCAAAGCACCATGAACTGATTCCCAAAGAGCCATTAGCTGACAACTGGTGATATTTAGGCATGGAGTCCTTAAAACCTTGAGCTAACTGAGCTACAGCAGAGGAACAGGGTCTCAAAGTTAAGAAAAAAAAAAGCTAGAAAAAACATCCCACAAAGACCTGAAACAGAACCTGAAAGATGCATCTGGTCCTCTGGCTGACACATCTACTGTTCACTGAAGCCTCTGTAAAGGTCTCAGTGGAAGTGTGTCTGTCAGGAAGACATCTGTAAGGAAGGCAAACAGGGAGAAAAGGCTGAGGTATGCCAAATTACTCAAGAACTGGACTAATGGAGTAATGAAACCAAATTTCAAAAATAGAAATCATCATCAGTATGTTCAGGGAAGGTCAGGAGAGAGGTACAGACATCTATAAAACAAGTGGAGGATCTGTCATGGTTTTGGGCTGAATTTCAGCCAGGGATGTTGGGGAACCTGTTAAAACTGATGGAATTATGAACACAGGAAACTGCCAATTTTTAGTCACCTTGGTACATCATCTCTGAAAGCATCCAATTCTCAAGAGCTTGGAATGTCCATCTAGAAGCCTGGAGAACTATTCCTGATGACTACTTAAAGAAACAATAAGAAAACTGCTTAAGAGAGCTCAGGATGTGTTAGAGAATAAAGGTGGTCACACCAGTTATTGACTTTCAAGCTTGTTAGAAATGTATCTGCTTTTGTCTTTTTTGCTGTATATCCATGTGTTTTGTGTGTTAAAATAAATTGGTGCACTAATTTCTCTGGGGTTTTTTCACAGTACTGTATCTCCAAACCGTTAACGTAATCCAGAGCCACTGTTTACATTTAATTGACATTCACACAACTGTCCACTTAGTTTTGAGTTGTTGTGTTTCCACAATAATATCTGAGGAAGCAGAAGACACGCCAAACAGGTTGTTACCTTTCAGCGGGCAAAATGGTTTGTTGGGGAAACAGAAAAAAAGGGAACACATGATGACAGTAAGAAGAGAGCGTCGTTTACTTTAATCACAGTGGTTACAATAAAGACAAATGTTTTCATGGCATTGTTATTTTTCTTTGTACAATAATATATCTTCTTAACTCAAACAAGAAGCTATGCTTTTTATGTCCATCCAGCTGGTTGGGTAACTACTGGCATTTCCTTGTTGCTACAGTAACAAGCAGATAAGGGGCAGTGAAAAGATGTGTGACATGTATAAAACCAGAATAACAGGCTTACACAAACATGGATTGCATACACAGGAGTTTTTATTACTCCTTTAAATGAGTCCTAACTTTATAGGGGCGTAACTGGACAACATTTGAAGGGATGAGCTACAAATCATTCGGGGGCAGCTGGTGATAACTAGTAACAATCTCATGTCGTAGTATCTCAGGTTTGATTTTTTGTGTAATGCTTTAGTTTTGGAATGCAAATAATTAACCATTTTGTTATCTTGTCATAATGATTGTGTTTGTCTGTATGCACCCTGTCTCCTGCTTAACGGGTGAATAAAATTTAACACAAACATCATCACAGGTATTAACATCTTTCATTTTAAAAAATAAAGGTTTATTATAAATTCAAATTCTTTTGCTTTACAAATCATATTAATTTCATCTTGTCCCTGAAAATCTGTGTGCATTTGTTTCGCATGTTCAGTGTACGTCACGTGCACGTAACTTAACGGTCACTGACATTTGGATTTGCAACAGTTTTGTTATAGTGAATAAGGAAAAAGAATAGGAAACAAAGTGTTTGAATATCAGACAGACAACAGGTCATTCCAGTAAACCTGAAGATATTTTCAGGTGCCCAGGACTGAGTGAACCCCAAAGCAAGTACTGCTAAATTTAATCTAAAACTGTATTTTTAATGTTAAATATTTTGTGGACGTTGGTAATTATTTATGTATATGGAAGCCTTTTTCAGCCACTGAAAAAAACAAACAAACAAACAAGTATCCATAATTTGAAATTTCGAGTTAGCTCTGCAAATCAGTAATCTAGGTGAATGAGGTCACTTTCTTGTTACCCGGAAGCATATGGCACAGAGTAACGCGCACTCAAAACCGGATCGTAACAAATTGGCGCTTTTGCGAGTACATTTGCTGATAATAACGCCATGTGATTCAGCTAATAGCATAAGGATTTCATCGTTTTTGAAGCCACGCTAAAAATACTCAGCAATCTGTGCATTTATGGCTGGATTAACAGGTTTGTATGTAGCACATAGACACACATAAACATAAATATATATTTAGTATCATTCTGTTGTTTAGTGTTTAGAAGCAAGTTTTTTCATGGCTATATACTAGCGGTGAACATGCAGTGTTGGGAAGGTTACTTTTAAAATGTATTCCATTACAGGTTACAGAATACATGCCCCGAAATGTATTCTGTAACGTATTCCATTACGTTACTCAATGAGAGTAACGTATTCTGAATACTTTGGATTACTTAATATATTATCATGCTGTTTACAACTACGTGAATGTACTATTGCTGTGATTTATTACTGTTACTGAAGGTCCGCGGCTCCGAACCGTAGTAAAGGGACCTCTGACTAATACATTGGGTTCTGTGTCGGGCTCATAGCCGTAAAATAGCTTTACTTTGTTGTCTGGGTCAACTTTGCTTGCGAGAGACAAAGAGAGGCGTTGAACGGCTGCTCCAACGGAACTTATTGGTTTTGGAGGAAAACACGAACACGGTGTACAGTCGAGTCTTAATAGCTTACTTACAACTGGGCTCGTCAGGCACTCTTCTTGGCTGCAGTGGTTGTTATTATATTTACATGCTTCCAGCTCCCGTTTTTGCTCGATGACAGCTCGTACTTTTCCTTTTTCCCCCTCCCTCACTCACAGACACATAACGGGTATGGCAGTCCATTCTCCCTGCAGCACGGACTACACTGCCTATGATGCTACATTCTTTAGAGCTATACCAGTAGCATTCTGCCTATTAGCTTAGCACAACAACAACAAAAAGGCCTCTCTCACCCAGGAAACACGCAGAGAGAGAGTGTCACCCTGTAACCATGGCAACCGTAACGCTGCCACCTGGAACAACAGAACGTAGCTGTCAAACAAAACCCAAACAGTCCTGACCCGCCACAATATGAAACAGGAAAGTACCGCCGTGTAATCCATTTATTTCAACAAAGTATCTGTATTCTAAATACCACCTTTTTAAACGGTAACTGTAACGGAATACAGTTACTCATATTTTGTATTTTAAATTCCGTTACTCCCCAACACTGTGAACATGATGATATTCAGAATAAGATAAATTAGTTGTACGTGTCTCTGCTATACATGAGCAAAGCAAAAGAGCGCCTCAGGCCTGTGTTTTAATTAAGCTGTTTATTAATTTCTGGTTTTTGCCCACACTGTGTCTTTTGTCCTGTCTTCCTCCCCTCAACCCCAACAGGTCGCGGCAGATGGCTGCCTCTCCCTTAGCCTTCTGCCAGAGGTTTCTTCCTGTTAAAGGAGAGTTTTTCCTTTCCACTGTCTCCAAGTGCTTGCTCATAGGGGTCTGGGTTTTACCTGGATTGTGGGGTCTTTGCCTGGTTTATAATAGGTGGTTTCAAAAGGTTGTTACTATATATAAAAAAAAGATGCTAGCTTTGCTTGTAGTTAAGCTAGCAAAATGGCTGAGGGGCCAAGCTTCACTTAAACAATTTAGTACATTATTTAGAATTATTTATTTAGAATTTTTTGGATTGAGAAGACCTGACCAACATCAAAATGCAAAATATTATACAGGAAAGGAAAAGTGTTTCTTAGCTCTTGTGGAGGAAAATGAATCCTTTACTACAGCTAAAAATAACAACAGCTAGCTAGCCTAAAGGAGTCACTCTGAGGATCATTAAAGACCGGCTGATAATTATATGGTGGCCAAGATTTTAATTCAGTTCAATTCAGTTTTATTTATATAGCGCCAAATCACAACAACAGTCTCCTCAAGGCGCTTTAATATTGTACAGTAGATCGTACAATAATAGATTCAGAGAAAAACCCAACAATCATATGACCCCCTATGAGAAAGCACTTTGGCGACAGTAGGAAGGAAAAACTCCCTTTTCCCTGGATGTCATCTGCATAGCAGTGAAAATGTATGCTAATGATAATACCTAAGGGAAGCATGTATAATGTAAACAGAATTGGTCCTAGCACTGAACCCTGTGGAACTCCATAATTTACCTTAGTGTGTGAAGAGGACTCTTCATTTACATGTACAAATTGGAGTCTATTAGATAGATATGATACAAACCACTGCAGCACAGTACCTGTAATACCTGCAGAGTGCTCTAATCACTCTAATAGGATATTGTATCGAACGCTGCACTGAGGTCTAGCAGGACAAGCACAGAGATGAGTCCACTGTCAGAGGCCATAAGAAGACCATTTGTAACCTTCACTAAAGCTGTTTCTGTGCTGTGATGAGCTCTGAAACCTGATTGAAACTCTTCAAATAAGCCATTCCTCTGCAGATGATCTGTTAACTGTTTGGCAACTACACTTTCAAGGATTTTTGATATGAAAGGAAGGTTGGAGATTGGCCTATAATTAGCTAAGACTGCTGGGTCTAGAGATGGCTTTTTGAGTAAAGGTTTAACTACAGCCAGCTTGAAGGCCTGTGGTACATAGCCGATTATTAGAGATAGGTTGATCATATTTAAGATCGAAGAATTAATTAATGGCAGGACTTCTTTGAGCAGTTTTGTAGGAATGGGGTCTAAAAGACACGTTGATGGTTTGGAGGAAGTAATTATTGAAGTTACCTCAGAAAGATCAATTGGAGAAATTTGGTAGCTGTAGATAATATTACATCTGTGAGATGATTAGGGTTAATTTTTTCTCTAATTATTAAAATTTGATTTGTTTATTTTAAAGGGATGGTTGGCTCAACAGTGCTCTGACTTTTGTCAGCCTGGCTACAGTGCTGAAGAGAAACCTGGGGTTATTTTCTTCAATCAGTGACGAATAGTAAGATGTTCTGGCTTTGTGGAGGGCTTTCTTATAAATCAGCAAACTATTTCTCCAGGCTAAATGATGATCCTCTAAATTTGTGACACGCCATTTCCTCTCCAGCTTACGAGTCATCTGCTTTAGGCTACGTGTTTGAGAATTATACCACGGAGTCAGGTACTTCTGATTTGAGGCCTTAGTTTTCACCGGAGCTACAGTGTCGAGAGTCGTACGTGATGAGGAGGTAAAATTATTAACAAGATGATCGACCTCTGTTGGAGTAGCGTTCAGGTTAAAGCTAAACTACTCTGAGTATTTACTTTCTCAGCAATTATCTCACATTTTATTGTCAGGCAGTTATATCACCCAGCTTTGGAAATAAAAAAAAAGTTTCATAACTGAAAATTTTTCACCTTTGGGAGCTGCCCATTAAATAAACGTCCCCTCCTCTCGTCCTGTCTCTAGAGGGAGCCTAATTGTTTAAGTGAAAGACATCGTTCCTCATTCATTTTCCTCATCCAAATTTTCCTAACTGCCCTATTGTCAATGTTTTCAAAGCAAAACTGCCGGTGAGGCACTTAGGTTCACATAAAAAAAAACTTCCCTCCCTCTCCCACACACGCACACACGGACACTCACAAGTGCGCGCGCACACACACACACACAGAAACGCACATACACCACCTCTTGTTTCTGTGCAGCCCTTCCCCCCGTCATCCTCCCAGAGGCTTTGCTGTAAAACAACAGGGGAATCAGCCACAGTGACACAGTGTACTCTGGTACTTTTCCACAGATAACAGGCACTGAGAAGCAGAGTGTTGCAATCTGTGTTTATATTGACTCGGTGCATTTATTGCCTCGCATTCCATATCGTCAAGCTCTGACTATGTTCAGCTCTGACTTTATTGAAGCTACTTTGTTCTTTTACTGACTATAAATTGGCTACTGATCAACGTCTGCAGTTTCCCACTCAGTGTGCCACTACAAACACCTTCATTTAGACGGTGCTTGCTCAGAATAGGGCTACAAAATAGTTCAAAACAATGAAAATAAATTAAAGATTTCAAAGATAAGGACAGAAAAGGGCAGCTTGATAATTGCGCTGGGCAGTGTGTGCTGTCCTCAAAGTGATAGTACTCTGTATACACCGTAGTCATGTGCAAAACAAATGCCCCTGGCCTTTTTAAACATAGTTCAGCAAGCAAACACTTGACCACAGTATTCGCACATAAAGTAAATACACTCAAAGAAATGAAATTAGAATTTTGATATAGTGTTTAAGGGCATTTTTAAAGGGTCTTTAGGGCCTTTAGTGAAACAGTTTTGGATGTTTTGAGTTGGACGAGAGGTTTAAAAAAACCTCCATATTGTTTATAAAAAATGTTCCGCTTTGAAGACAATCGACTGAAGTGTGGGAAGATTTCATGCAACTAAAAATTTGACCAGGGCTGTCTGCAACTACAGGGAAGCACACAGCAAAAGATGCAAAAGAGAAGTCTCTAGAACTTCTTGCAGCCATTGGTGTCAAAGTGCATTTGCCTGCAGATATCAAGGGTTTGACCTGCATGCCAGGCGTGCCACGAGTCACGAGAAAACTTTTTTAACTACAAACTTTAGAGCAAAATGAACATGAGAATACGAACGTAACAAGCAAAGAGGCAAAATTTGCTTATGGGATGCTATTCACAGCAAGTGCTTTACAATACACAGCATTGTGAAATTTATTAAATGTTTATGAAATCCAAAAATTAAACAGGGACTAAGAGCAGGCTTTTTTGGATTTTAGTAACATTTTTCTGGAGTGATGAGTCACACTAACAGCCATGTTAGCCACAGACAGTAGGCAGTTTCTCTCATATCAACTATGAAACACGGTGGTGGGTATATTATGGTCTGGGCTTGGTTTGAACCTGGGATGTTCGCCAGCTTGCATTCAACTTATCTGTTATTTCTGTAGTATGCAACATAACTGCTTAGAAAAAATGCACGTTGAACATAAGCAATGACGTGGACCTTCTTACGTGATAATGATAATGAACAGTCGCAAATTCACCAAGAGGAGGGTTAGGTAACAGTGCAGTCAAAGCCACATTCAATTGCCACTGAAATGTGGAGACATTGTGAACAGATAGCAGATGGAAGAAAACCCCCAAACATTTCAGCGAGCCAATAACGAGGAGTGGTGGACAAGATATTTCACTGAAGGGCGCTAGTTTCTGTCTCCAAAGAAGTGCTTCACGTTTTGTTCTCAGAGATAAATCTGACATTGTTGATGTTTCTATTGAATAAATTATGGAAAAAAGCCAGTTTCTCCTGTGTCCACTGTTGTGCCCTTTCTCTCAGGCACTGTTTCAACACTTCCCATGAGACGCCCTTATTTTTCCACATGACTGTAATGCACAGCGGGCGGGAAAGGTCATCATCTTTATTTACAATCGTTTTAACTACTTACAACTGAGGATGCATTTTTGGCTTAGCTCAACAAAGCCACCATTCATGAATCCCCTCCAAGCGTTTAATTCGAGGTTGGACCACGAGGAACACAAGTCACTGTCCTCGAATGACCTGAGTCCAACGACATGTTCCAAATAACGCGATTTATATTTTTGCCGGTGTTGAAGAACATTGCGAAATTGGCCTGTTTGCAGTCGCTCTCAGGCACTCTTTGTGCAGCGTTGGCTCTAAACGGATCTCAATGTTAATGATTGGTTACAGTTAATTAACTTGGGTGATGTAACATATGTTGCCTTGTTTGTAAATTCATTACTGATCCGATGCTCATGTGAACTGAGATAGAACAGCAATGCTCTGAATTCCTTTCAATGCTCAAATTGTCTGTGCACCTGTAAACAACGACAAAAAGCTCCAGCTTTGGCCAACATGAAACGAGGTCGGGCACAGTTACAATAACCAAAACAAACAATCAGTGTAAAATAAAAGCAAAACTAAGCTGGGACTTTTTAAAAAATTCTGTCATCAGCACCGAGAAACTCGACGGGCTAATAAGAGTAGAAGCATGTGTCCTTCTGTGGCTTCTCTGGGGCAGAGCCAGGCCGTGGAAACCACAAATATGAGAATCATGAAGGGGACGGTTAACGTCTGATGTTGAAGGAGCAAACTGTACTTTCCTCTTCTTATCCTAAAGTGACACACAGAAGATATGCAGATAAAATCTCCTCTGAAAAGTTGACAGAAACGGTCAAAATATTGATTCCAAGTCAGTCTCCAAAGTTTGTTTCTTCTTACTGCTGCAACAGGTGGTTTTATCATTCAAAAATGATGTGCATGCCAGAGCGCTGCCTGCTCAAATCAGGCTCTTTCATTTTTTATTTTTGCTTTATTTAAATAAAAAGAAAAGGACTTGAATTATTAATCCTCCTTCTAAAGTTGGATGAATGTTTTTTAGGTGCTTCGCTGACTCTTCACTGTCTTGTTTATTTTCACCTGAAACTATCAGCCACTCTCTTTGAATTTATTACCTGAAAGTACAGGATACTCCCAGAAAAATATGGCCCGTTCTTTAAACTGCTGGCTTCTCCTTATCTTTACGGGACAACACGTTATTAGCAGCTTGGCCCAGTTTACTCAGTGCACCTGGGTCTCTTGAAGTTCAGTCATTTTCACGCATACCACCAGCACTTTAAATATATACTTGTCAGTAAGTCTCTGCAGAGTGCATGAAAACAGCTCAAAGGTCACTGCGCTTGGACTTTATGTGTTCAGCGTTGCATGGTTTGTTTGCAGCGCGCGCTTCGAGAGCTGCTCGAAAGTAACATTAAGATTTGTGCTGTTCTTCTAAAAGTCAAGAATTTCTATGCCTCTTTGCGTCTCCGTAGACAAATTTAACAACAAATTTGATCATTTTGAGGTTTTGTTTTTTTGTTTCTGTTTTTTTACAAACCAAAAAACCGCCAATAGAAAAAGGGCTCAGTGTGTTGCAGACACTGATCTTGCAAGATTTTGTTCACTTGTGCATGCAACAGCCCAAATTCAAGTGCATGTGGTTGGTTCAACAGAAGTGAATGCTTCCCCCTAGCCCCACATGTCAGAATCAGAGTCATATTTTATTGACGTGACCCTTGATCCCTGGCAGGCAACCATGTACCTGGATACGTGTTTGGGGACAGACATGTTGATATCCTTCTGCGTCTAGGCCCCGGGTCAGTGGAGTTCATGTAGATGGGTGGGGAGGGGTGCTTGTTAGCGCACAGCCTCTTTAACCGGTCAAGCAGGAGAGAAGAACAGCAACAATTTTGTTCCGGGGCTGGCTGACTGGCTAAACCTGTGAAGTTGTGTTCGTGACGTGCACGACATTCTTTAGTTGGACCCTGAGGAGAACCTGAGAAAGCAGTCAGTTTGAATATTGTTTCCCGCTGCATTCAACAAATGCATGTAATCAGAAACATGTTTCTTAGCCAACTGATAACGTGCTGATATCAGTTTATGTGTCATAATCATTACTACTTAGCCCTTGAGAACAGTTACATATCTTCTGCGGTTTCAGAAGACAAGCACACTGGTACTAATAAGGATGTGATCGGACACGGCTCTGAGGATACAAATTTACAAACGAAAGCGTTTGTTACTAACACTGAAAGATGTGGACATGGACGCTGCACCTGATATAAGCTGACTAATCGTATCTGTGCATCCTCTTCTTGCCTGCAAGTAAACAAGCAAACCAGGAAATCCGATGTCTTTTTTTGTGTGTGTTTTTTCTCCTGCCAACGCGAGTGACTCTACAGAGATTGGTCTGTCATTCAGAACAGAAAACGTTGCTTCATTCAAAGGATGTGGAGACGAACAACCCGCAGAAACTTGCACCTAAAGATAACCACTGGGGGAAAAACATCGACAGTGAAAACAACTAGAAATAGAGGACTTTGTTGCCATAGCCACCTGATGAGCTTTAATTTAGAAACACTAAACTGCAGAGGAGAGACTGAAAAAAAAATCAGTCTGACAATTTATTGTTTCTATTTTGCATTGTTAGTTGTGTTTTAGAAGCATTTTTCATTTAACAATATATGATTGTATATTTTCTTTTAATGTCACATATGACCAATCAGTTAAAATGTACTACATGTAAAACGTACGGTAAAAGTGACTGAAGGTGTGGATAATAAAAGTGGATTATGGCCATTCTGAGATGCACTATTTCCTAATAGTAAGACGATCCTTTGTTTGAATCCACGAGCTAGCCTTCCCTCTCTGTGCAGGGTTTGCATGTATATCCTGTTGTTGCAAGAGAGAGAACCTGTTCTCTCTGTACTTCTGCCTTCCTCCCACGTGGATGTTAGATTAATTGATGATTTTGAACTGACAGTAATTGTGAATGGCTGTCTGGCTCTATGTTGTAATCATGTGACAGACTTGTGACCTGTGTAGGGTTGATGGTGTTTTCATGCACCTAAAGGAGGACAAAAACAATAACAAATATCTGGTACAAGGAAGCAGATAATGAGTTGCAGATTGCGCTGAGTTAATCGGGGGTGAGCCATTAATGAAGTGCATGTGCATCTAGGAACATGCCATAAACTTTACAGCAGTCTGTTCATAATTTTCATACCGTGACATTAATATCTTCAGACTTTCAAAACAGTTCAGGACCTATTCAGAAACTGTTTGTTGCACAATAATTATCAATTAGTTCAAGATCTGTTGACTCATCAATTAGTCCCCGGGGTGTTCTGAGTGTAAACCAGATTAAAATGCAGCTGCTGATGGTGAGACAGGAAGTGGTTGGAACGCAGACGAGTGTATCTCAGCCTTGTGGAGAGTTGAGGGCTGTACACATGCACATGCATCGCTTTAGACAGCCCATGTGTGACACTAAAGTAGGCCTTTATAGTAGACAGTGTTTGTGCGATTCTTCACACAAAATGTGTGTATGATGTGAGATCGCGTGTTGGTTATGATCTCTAACACACGAACAAATAATCAGTTGAACTTTTCTATTAGATCAAAAGAAAATGCTTCAGTTCGAAGTGATCTTAATCGAGTTTAACCAGCGGCGGAAAGGCATTTTTAGGGCAAGCCGAGTGTGAAATGAAACCCACGTGTTAAAAACAACAACAAAACAAACAAGTAAGAGGCTATTAGCGTTTGAATTATTTGGGTGTAAGATGACATCTAAACTCTTCTTAGGAGTATGGGAGGGTTTTAGAGCTACAGCAGGCGCTCATGTTCCCCTCGGTATTTATAACTCGGTCAGCTGACCTTGCACTTGGACTGATCCACTTCGCGGGGGATGCGAAGTCAGACGAGAAATAAAAAAACACATTAAAAATTGCGATTTTTGACACGGGCTTTAATAACCCCACAGCTGTGTTTTAATCCCGGCGTTTATTGATCAAATGTCGGTTACTCCCCGCAGTGCTGCGGGCCCACGGCTGAAAGGCCGGCGGCGGCGGAGAGCAGCTCCTCCGCTGCTCGGAGGATGGTACGGCCCTGTGTTGAAATTCCGAGAATTGAGCCGCTCTGTTTCTTAGAACTGGATTCTCAGAACTGGATTCTCAGAACTGGTGATGCACAGAGTTTCGAGGAAACTTTTACAAGGTGACTTTTTTTCCCTTCCTATTTTCTCAGCATTACTCTCAGAAGTGTAGAGAAGTAGCAGATGCTCGTGTGGCTTCCTCGCCTCTATGTCTTTCTTTCTCCTTTTCTTTCTGTGCCACTTATTTTCATTATTGCGAAGGTTTTATGGCTCCGTTAGCCAGGAGTGAAGTAAACGATTTGAGCCGTAGTAGCTGTTCAGATGGGATAGTTAGTAAAACGGTCTTAAACTTTCCTTTTATGTGTTTATTCCAGCTCACGAGGCCTGTTTGTCTTATTGTATTTTTATTATTTTTAAAAAGCCGTTCAGTTGATACCACCCTTTCACATGATCGAGGTTACACATCAACCGGGAAACAGTGGCGCAACAGGACCGGTCGGACTAGTTCAGTCAACATCTAGATTTCCTCTGCGTATTTCTTATGTCGACACTATTTTCACTTGTTTAATTGTGCCCTTCAAACTGAGCCAACTACTTTTTTTGATCTTTGATTCGTAAACTATTAGTTTTAACTCCGCAATCGGTGTTTAAACACCATGAAAACATATTACGAAACTTCGCGACAGCCCTTCGGACATGACAGCTGAGTAGTATTTCCATACTTGACAGGGCTTGCGCTGACCTGCTCGGCTTTAACGCACAGCAGCGAGATTACTCAGCCGCCACTCCTTGAAATCACATCCTACGAAATCATGCCGCCTCGGTTTAGTCTGAAACTGCGAAGGTTTAGAAACAACTCTTTGGGTGGGGTGAGGAGGAGTGAATGTTAATGGGTTAAAGGAGATGAGTTGCAGTTAAATCGGGGAACAGGAAACCTCTCTGTGCGCGCTGGCAACCTAATCTGAGCAGCCGGGACGGAATGTGCTCAACGTCAAACGCGTTCACGGACTGTGGGCTGCCAGCAGATAGTTTGCTGTGTTTGTCCACACGCTGTGCCGCTGCAGCAGAAAGACGAGACGAGTTAAACACTTGTGACGCGGACACACTAAGTCACCGGTTTTACGCTTTATGTTTGCGCTTTATTTCCCGCGGTCAAGATTTGCTGCCACTTGGCAGAAGCTTGTGTAGACATTGACCCAGTGAAGCAGTGCAGCTGTTTTCCATAATATGTTGAAATGCTGATTAGAGGTTGTACTCTGTAATATCACCGTCATATAGGCTCAATTATTGTCAGAGCAGGGCTGTAAAGGTTTAGTAAGCCTCCCTTGTTTGCGTTTCTCTTTGCAATGGCGCCTCCTTTTGTCCTGACGTTGTCACTTGTTTTGGTTTGAAGTTTGTTTTGAAGCTACGTGGCTCATACTGAACAGCAGCAGCATGTTTTGAACCAGTTAAAAATTTCTGTCACTCCAGGTTTTTATTTGTGGAATAATTGAAATGTTCATACAAATAAAATCGTGTAACTTTATTTTTACCTTGTTTGTTTGTTTTTTCTTCCTACATTCAGCCCACAGTGGGTCAGTTGTAGAGTTTTCCATATTGATCACACCCTTTACAACTTTTGCACAGGTTATCACAACATGGCCATGACTGCAGACGACTGCATTCAGTTCACACGCCATGCAGGTGACGTCCTGCTCAACTTCAACCGCCTGCGCAGCAGGAACATCCTCACCGATGTGTCCATACAGGTGGACGGACAGCTTTTCCGAGCTCACAAGGCCATCCTTGTGGCTTGCAGGTATACACTATCAAAAGATCTGACTCGAGTTCACCAACATGAGACTATATATGTAACTACTATGTCATTATTTATAGTGAATAAGTTGGAATTGGGAAATTTGGTTTCGTAGCTCATACCAAACAGTTTGTGTAAACGCTAACCTTCATGATAACTATCTCTCTTTCTGTTTTACAGTGGCTTCTTTTATTCCGTGTTCATGGATCCTGAGAATGCAAACCTCAGTGCCATCAGCTTAGACCCCAAAGTAGACCCCAAGGCTTTCTCCATCCTTCTAGATTTCATGTACACATCCTGTCTGAACCTTAACGACACCGTGGTCGTGACCACCCTGAATACAGCCATCTACCTCCAGATGGAACACGTGGCCAACACTTGCCACAGATTCATTAAGTCCAGGTAAAAACCTAAAAAATAAATTAAAGAAAATGCCTTGTCTTGGGGGAAAAATGAAAGAGATCTGACTTAGAGATGAATGTGTTTTTACAGAAGCGTGCAGAGTGAAGAGATACAGAGGAACTCATTGCATCTGGCTGAAGAAATCTCTGCTTTAAGGCCCGACTATGTAAACAACTGTACAGCAAACATGCCCCCTCCTCACGAGTCCAGAGGCTACATGCCCAGTGTTTTCAGGGGGATCAACACCTCTGGCTCCTATCACGTCTATGGTGACGTCTGTATTGCTGCTGAGAAATTAGAAGGTTCTCCGAACATTAGATGCTCACTAGTACCCACCACCAACATGGCTCACAATGAGTCCAACGCCATTATCTCCCACTCACTCCCATCCCATGTCGGTTACCTCCCCAGTATCATCCGCCCGGCAGTAGCTCACAGCAGCTTTCAAGGACCTGTTCCTCCAATGGAGGAAGACAGCATTCAGCACCCACAAACCAACTGTGTAAGAGGCTTTAGCAAAGGTGTCATTTGCAGCCCCCAAAGCCCCCTTAGATCTGACTGCCAGCCAAACTCACCCACTGAGTCGAGCAGCAGCAGAAATGCAAGCATGAGCCTCAAGTGGCCATCAGACTGCCCCAAAGATATGAAGGCCCGCAACTGGAAGAAGTACAAGTTCATCGTCATGAACCAGACTTCTGATGAGAATGAAAAGGAGGCTCAAGGAAACAACGCTAATGCTACCGGCGCCATGTCCCCTACACCAAGCCCTGGCAAGAGCAGTGAGGCAGGAGGACACAGCGATGCCCAGGCAGAAGAAGGAGCTGGTGACCATCAAGAAGAAAGTCCCAGATCTCAGAGTGTGGACAGCACAAGCTGCAGCAGTGTCAGGTAAAAGTGCAACTCACAGACAGATCTAATATGAAATCAACGCTTTAAGATGTTAAGGAGCTTAAAGTAACTTCATACTAACGGTGCTCGTGTTCCTCGTTGCAGCAACAACAGATGCTCCACATGTGGCTGTGACAGCCCTCAGTGTATGGAAGCAGGCCACCTGTCTCCTGACTCATACAGCAAAGATGACTCCACCAAGCTACACTCGGATTATTCCATCTCCAGCTGTGGTAAGAGGAACGCACAAATATTAAACTGTTAGCTTGTCTTTAAGCTCTAAGAAGCCATTTGATCTGATTTTGTGTCATTGTTAGTCACATTTTCATTTATTTCTACTTCTTTTTGCAGAAAACAACAGTTACATCTGCAACGGGTGCGACTCAAAGTTCTCAGACGAAGATTCTCTCAAAGAGCACATGGCCCAGGTCCACAGCGACAAGCCATACAAGTGTGACTGCTGCCAGGCTGCCTTCCGCTACAAGGGCAACCTGGCCAGCCATAAGACTGTTCACACAGGTAAGAGTCACTGCAGGCTCTGCCTCATTTTCAGAACTCAAGGAATGGAGTTGTTGTATTCACCTGCTTTTCTTAACCTCCAGGTGCAAAGCCGTACCACTGCAACATCTGCGGAGCTCAGTTTAACCGGCCAGCCAATCTCAAGACTCATACTCGTATCCACTCTGGAGAAAAGCCATACAAGTGCGAAACGTGTGGGTCCCGATTTGTCCAGGTGAGGAGAAGAAGACCCCCCCCCTCCAAAAAAACCCCCTTCTCATCTTTAGGAAAAATTTCAAGTGTAGCCTCATTATTAACATTAGTAATTTTCTCCCGCAGGTGGCCCACCTTCGTGCACATGTGTTAATTCACACGGGGGAGAAACCGTACCCTTGTGAGATCTGTGGAACGCACTTCCGTCACCTTCAGACGCTCAAGAGCCACATGCGCATTCATACCGGAGAGAAGCCTTATCATGTAAGCTTCCTAGTCACCCTCCCCTCTTTATCCAACGTGTCTGCTGGCTAAAAAGAGAGTAATCCCATCATGCCGGTGATCCATATGCCTGTCGATAGTTATAATTCCTGACTGGTAATCCTGGAAAGAGCTAACCGATCTGAGCTGTCCATTTATAAACAGGGATTCTAAATAATGCTTTTATTTCTCCTTTACTTTAGTGTGAAAAATGTGACCTCCACTTCAGACACAAGAGTCAGCTGAGGCTTCACCTGCGACAGAAGCACGGGGCCGTCACTAACACCAAGGCTCAGTATCGCAGGTCTCCCGGCAACATCATTACAGGCCTGGCGAACTCCTGCTGAGCGTGCTGCAGACCTTCATTCCCTCCCCCCAAACTTTTTTCTTTCACCAGCCAGCATGCTGTCAAAAATTAAATTTTCTTTCTAAACACAACCAGACATTTGTGTTGCCCTTTACGTATTTGTACGTGATGCACATACTTTATGTAAGTTCTTTGTGAATGTTTAACGACAGAATGTACTTTTTTTTTTTTTTTAATGTGAATTTAAAATTTTGTTTTTGGCAAATCACTCAACACAGTGTCTGAACTGAAGGACAGCCCTCATTTTTGTACGCATTGAGAATCACTGTTACACTTGTGCTTCAGCTGTAGATACGACTTCGCCCGTTAGTGTGGTCTTTTGCAGTCTTACGCCGTTATTTGTTTGTTTGCCAAGGCTTGCCTGTAAATAAGATAATATATATATATATTTTAAGATTGCCATCTGCTGGCAGAGTACGAATATATTTACATTTTTCTTAATGCAGTAAGCTTTACTGACTGTCAGTAACACCAGGAATTGTTGTTTTGATGTGTCATAGGTTGTGGTACTTATTGCAATAAGCATAGCTTGTCAGTCATTTAAGCAAATGTTTTTATTGTCTTGTACAGTTTTCCCTTTTTATTTCTGGGTTAATGTTGTTGTTTTGCACATGCACATGATGCTGTAATTCATATATTTTCTTACTTTTATTCACGTATTTCTACTTAACATGTCAAAAAAGCTTGTTAAAATCAGTTCTCAGCACTTGCATTCTTATTTATATATATTTTTTTTATTTTTCTTGGCTGAATTCTTTTGCATTTGGTGCTGCATTGATCCGTTTTTCTCAGCAGGATCATTAAACTTTGATAATCTTTTTACCTTGTGTGTCATAGTTCAATCGGACTAACCAGTTGAATCATTAGTGCCTTACAGTCACACGTTTCTGCTAGCTGCTTTCTCTGACTGCCCATTAAGGCATTCTACTGTCAAGAATACGACTGCTGCAGTGAACTGCTTCTGTGATGCATTTCCCGTTTCGCATTTGGTACTTTGCCCTGTTATTATGTGAAAGCATGTCAAGGTACTGTTTTTTTTGAAAGCTTCTGTTCTGTAATGTGTAGCTCTTTAAATGCAGACACCAGGCCTCAAGCTAAAACACTCAGGAATATTAGTAATATGTAAGCAAATGTCTGTAACTACAGATTTTATTACAAACACAAAAATAAAATGTTTATTATATAGCACACAATGCAGCATTTGTTTTCATTATTTTTAAGAAACATGATTCGAGCAATGAGTCATCCCAGCATTTAAAATTCATAACTGAATATTGTAGACATGTGGGAAATGTAGAGTATATATAAAACCTCTCCCTTTGTTGTCAGTTTATATTTGTTTAAAAAAAATAGTGGAGGGAATCAGTTCCTATGAAGACCAGCAAAGCAATGGCTAAATGAAATGCTGAGATATGTATGTACATTTGAAGGTACATATTCTTCTTACTGACAGAGACGCACACGCTTTGATTACTACATCAGTTCAGTAAAAGATAAACAATTAAAAGACAAAGCTCCACAATTATCACAGGACAAATGCTGCCAGCACCCTTTTCTATATTTTTTACTCAGTTAGTGAAATTCCAAACAATCACACAAACTAGTTTCTTTTTTTATTTTATTTTATTTATTTATTTTTATTTACTACATCAGCTTTTCTTTATGACATATTAAAACAGACATATTATGGAAATTGCACTTCACCGAGCATATACTGTGATGTTTGGCGCCACCTGCTGGTTTATTAGTATGGAAACGAGGAGCTGTGACTTGTCTACAAACTACATCCAGTCAGATACATAAACTGTTGGACAATGACACTTTTTTTTTTTTTTTTAAGTTTTGCATCTGTTCACCGTCACAAAGGTGGCATATAATTTTAAATAAAAGTGTAGACTTTCATCTTTAATCCAAGGGATCTAATCAGGAATTACAGCCACATTCAGAGGCTTAAAATTAACTGGAGGTGCAGTTTCCTGGCCTGGTGACACCAGTTTCATGATTATTTCATGCATTTGGTATCTTTTCATTGAAACTCACAATATGATGAATGTCAAAAAGAAATGTTGATTAAAGTGAAGGACGCTGTAATTGGGCGTATTTAACCAAGTCAAGAACACGCTTGAGGAGATGAGTGTATCATTGTTGAGGTCTACAATCACGAGGAACCTTCACGGATGTAAATACAGAGGGTTTACAGTGAGGCTGAAACTACTGGTTAAACTCAAGAACAAGAAAGCCAGATTAGACTTTTCCAGAAAACATCAGAGAATCTTTGGACAGATGAAACCAAGATGAACTTGTAGCAGAATGATGGGAAGAGAGACGTGTGGAGAAGGGGAGAAACGGCTCATCTGATCTGAAGCTCACCTCATTATATGTGGAGGCAGTATTGTGACATGCGGATGAATGGCTGCCAGTGGAACCGGCTCACTAGTGTTTATGATGATGTGACTGCTGATAGAAGCAGCAGGATGAAAAACGAAGTGTTCAGGGCTATACTCTCTGCTCAGATTCAGACAAATATTGTATAGACAACACTATTGTGTGAGCTGCCAGGGACCATTTTGGTTCATTCTTTCAAACTCACCAGGCAGCTTTTGAAATGAATGACTCAAAAGCATTCTGCCAAAGTAACTGAAAGAGTTTCTTAAGGTAAAGAAATCGGATATTCTTCAATGGTCAAGTCGGTCACCTGATTTTTAACCCAGCAGATGATGTTTTTCAGTTATTAAGGACAAACTCGCATCAAGCAGTAACTGAAGGCAGCTGCAGTAAAGGCCTTGGAGAGGGAAAAACATATTTATCCATTTGTTCTACAGTATTTTCATCCAAGTAATAAAAACAGTTCTTGTACTTAACACGATGTGCTTTACTTTGGACCCTCTGAAAATAGGAGACTGTATTAAATGGTTGCAATTCCTAAACAATTAAAGAAAAACATCTGAAAAAGTGAAACACGGCATTTCAGTCACATATTGATTGGTTTTAAAATCCACTACGGTGTCGACAGAGGTAACACAAAAGAGACAGCAGTTTTAAAAGAACTTAAAAGCGGACACAGCGCATATTTAACTTCACCTAATCTTCATTTTCACTATCACTAATCCCAGCTTGCATAGGCGTGATGACGCGCGTTCTGGAATAATAATGTGGGCATTCATCGTCAAATTGAAGCTTATCGCAGGAACACGTAGCAGATACTGACACACGGCACAAAAGCAAGTGTTCATGCTGTAGTGCTGTCCAGTAAACATGAGATGGATGTTGTATTCATTTTATTTGGATGGCAGAGAGGCTATATGTGGTTCAGTACAGACTTAACTCCTTCCTTGTCATCAGATCAAACATTTTTTATCAAGAGCGAGATAGCTTCTACCAATGACCCTGAAAACATTTGTAATACGTACAGTTTTTCTTAGACTTTCAGTGCTGCGAGTGCCTTTGACAAAAGAAGTGTGTCTCTAAGCTGAGGCCTCAGACGATGAGGAAAGACTACACTGTGACCTCTTCTGAATAATAACTAGTTCATCACAAGTAGCCGCTTGGCATTGCTACCTCCGCATTCATACACATTTTACATCCTCACAAATAAACAGTACAGCGTTTACAAAAGACACAAAGTCAAAATGAACCAAATGTAAAAAGTCATATGAATGAACATATAAACTTATTATAGTGTAAATGCAGTTGATAAAAAGAAAAATAAAAGATAAATGAATGTTGGCAGTTGGCGAAACTCAACCCTCTTTGTCTAGGATGGCTTTCACATCAGCGAACACCTGGAAGAGACAAAAAGCAACGTGTTAGAAAGCCTGAACTACTGGAAGAGCTGCAGGTGAAGCTTATCTCGCTGTCCGTGGCTATGAAGTACTGTTTTTAATCACAGGTGCAACAAAAACTCAATAAAAACTAGAAGTCCAGTAAAGGTCGCCTCTTTGACATGCCTGAGCAGCTGTTCCGAATACTTCAATCAATCTTTATTTATAAAGCACTTTTCATACAGAAATGTAGCACAAAGTGCTTTACATGGTTAAAAGCAGCCCACCCCATCCCGCCCTCCAATTCACTCCCCACACTCTCATTAACATAAGCGGTCATGGATACACACTGAGCTCCTCCGGCAGGCTGTTCCACAGACGAGGACCATACCACTGAAAGGCTGCCTCTCCGTGAGTATGTGTCCTGACTAGGGATGGGTATCGTTTAGGTTTTATCCGATATCGGTACCAAACCGGTACTTTTGAAACTGTGCCGGTGCTTAAACGGTGCTTAAAGAATGGAGAACACATAATTGGTCCAAAAACCTCTCATGTTCAGCTGGTTGTTTTGTAAAAAGATAACAATGTTAGCCTTTTCTGCAGCTATGGGGCATATATGGTATCACTCTTGGCTGGAAGCAGCACTTAAACAATGGAAAAAACAAACTTTGTCCAAAAACCTCTCATGTTTAACTGTTTTCCACTTTTTCTTTGGTCATTTTAGCCTTTTTGGCCAGGGTGAAGGGAGTATCTGCCATCAAACAAGAAGACAGCCGCATGTAACTACGACAGTGTTTGCTAGTTCACCTTTCATGCATTAATGTAATAACGTGGTTAGCCTACTCAACGTAAATTACACACGAACAACATGAAGCTACTCACGCAGAGAAGAACGGCTGCCGCTGCCATCATCATCCGTCACCACCACACCCGCAGTAGATGTGCTCGGTGTGAGGTCTCGCAGCAAGCTATCAAATACGGCGCATTTTTCTGCTTTTAAAAAAAACGCTATGCGTCGCCAGGTGTTTCATCGGATTTGAGGTGTCACCTCCTTTGCACAGTATCAGCTTAAAGCACTTGTTGCAGGCTGCTGAGTTTGCATCTTTTGCTGTGAAGTACAGCCAGACTTTTGACCGCTTCGTCTTGGGCATTTTTAATCTGTAGCTCTGCTCTAAAAGAACGTACGTACCTGGGCCCGCCTACTATCCTCGGAAACGTAAAATGATTGGCTAGAATCTAAAGTGTATGACATCTCAGGGAAAAAAAAAGCACGGAAATAAAGCACCGAAATGTGCGCTGCTTTTCGGTCTGGTTACTACCGTTTATGTCAGAACCGGTGCCATGATACCGGTACCCATCCCTAGTCCTGACTTTAGGAACGATCAAAAGGCCAGTGCCAGAGGACCTCAGGGTCCGCGAGGGTTCATATGGTAGAAGCAGATCTGAAAGATAAGAAAGCCCGAGACCATTAAGACATTTAAAAAACAATAAAAGAACTTTAAAATCGATCCTGAAACACTCGGGGAGCCAATGCAGCGATTCTAAAACCGGTGCCCGCCTTCTTGTCTTCGTCAGCACACGAGCTGCGAGCTGAGTTTTGTAAAAGTTGTAAAGGTGAAATATTCTTTTTGGGGAGACCAGAGAGCAGGACATTACAGTAATCAATGCGACTGGTAATAAAAGCATGCATCAGCATCTCCGTGTTGGCCCGAGAGAGAATAGGACGGACTCTGGCTATATTCTTTAGATGATAAAATCCAATTTTGGTTACATGTTTAATATGTGGGATAAAACCAAGCTCAGAGTCAAAAATAACACCCAGGTTTTTCACTTGTAGTGAAGGACATAGTGAAAATGCCTGTAATTTAGACAGGAGTTTCTCTCTCTGAGCCTCAAGACCGATGATTAAAACTTCAGTCTTGTCCTGGTTAAGCTGTAAAGTTTTCTGCCATCCAAGATTTTATATCTAGAATACAGTTAAAAAGGGCATCCATTGGTCTGGTGTCATCAGGAGACACGGAAATGTACAACATCAGCGTAACTGTGGAAGTTCACTCCATGCCTTCTGATGACATCGCCAAGAGGGAGCATATACAAATTAAAAAGTACAGGGCCTAAAACCGACTCTTGGGGCACACCACAAGTCATTTTATGGGCACTTTTGTGTCTGCGATGAGTGTTGGATGTCCGTCAAGTGTGTCCGAGTGGCACATAAAAGTGGATGATGTCACATGGGTAACAAATCTTTGGATGCAATAAATGACAGACATGCCAGGTAAACCCAGGACAGGTTGCCAGTCTGTCAAAGGGCTAATGTATATTCAAATAATTATAAAAACAATTTAGTTTTTAAAAAAAACCCTAAAATGTCTTAAACTCTCTGATTAGTGTGACTCAGATTTGGGTTTGTAGCATGAGAAAAAACAAATAACTTGCTCCAGCACTTTTTTCTTCTTCCACTTTTAAAAGTGGAAAAAGGTCATTTTGTGCGCATGGACACGGTTACACCAAAATGCTGTTTGGAAATTTGTGCGTGCGTGAAAAAAAGTGTACAATTTGTGTCTAGGGAAATGAATTAGTAGACTAATAGTCATGACTATTTCATGAACTGCTGTGAGACCGTGTTAAATGTTAACGACAGGAGAATAGAAAACGCTGGGATGAAAGATTCCTCCTCTGAAAAGTTGAGTGAGAAGTGATGAGATGAGCTCTCATCACCAGCGATGATTTTCTCTGGGCAACTTTGGGCCCAATGTGAAACTGCAGAACAGGCCTTATCTAAAAATAGTGATGCAGAGGTGCACAAGGAAATGAGCCTGAAAGGGAGATTGGTGGATTTACTGAACATCACAACCACCATATGATGGCAGCCTTGGTACAAAAACCTGTCAAAATACCTGTTTGCCCAAACTACCAGTTCCCCCCGACAATCCCAACAGCATTCGATCTAAAATGTGAAAAATTACAACTTGAAAACATCCTGGATGCATGATGGGGGACTGAATCTACAAGTAGCATTCTTCACATAATTTCTCTCACATATTCAGGGCTTGTTTGCCTTAACTGGCCTTAACTGGCCTCTATGGGAGGCATTCCTGAATGTTTTCCTGCAGTCGACGCTGTTTACTCACCTCATCCACTGAGCGAGAAGCATCTATAGTGTGCACCTTGCCTTGTTTCTCATACAGGTCAATGATTGGTCGTGTAGACTGCAGGTAGGTTTGGATTCTGCAATGAAGAAAAAATATGGCATGTTATCGGGGTCAGATGACACAAGGGACTCCAAGCAGACATAAATTAGGTCAAAAACATTTGTGCAGGTATCCACCAGTAAGTTAAATGGGGCAGACAAATGTATAGTGATCAGACATGCATGTTATTCCTATAGAGGGGAAAAAACGAACACAGGAAATGGAGGACTCAGTGGTATATTATTAAATTAAAACAGATTAAAGGTCTGACTCAGTAGAGAACTGCACCTTTTCTCCAGGCTCTCCCTGTTGTCATCTGTTCGTCCACTGCTCTTTCCTCTTTCTAGACATCTGTTGATGCAAACCTGTAGACAGAAGAGTCAAAATCAGTGCAAAATAACTCGCAAAACATCAGCTCAGCACAGCAGAACCACATTTCCACCAAAAGTACTTTTAAGAAATTTTAATTCCAGGATGTTTTTTCCCCACTGAAATCTAAAAACTTAAGATGATTTGCCAGATGTAAGAACATGCTCTTTTTACACTTTAGTTTTGTGGGTGACTACACAACAATTTGACATCACTCTACTTCAGCAGGTGGTAGCAATACAGAAGATGAGAATGAAGCAAATAAATGCTAAATGATTTCTCTGTATCCTCATTTAAACAGCAACCCCTGCTGTGAAATGGACAATAAAAGGCCCATGACTTACCTCATTGCTGCAGTCAAAGAAAAGCACAAATTTAACATCAGCTTTTCCATCCATGACACTATTCCACCCCTGAAGGTTGTCCTCGTTTCGGGGGAAACCATCGATGAGAAACCGGAACTTATTCTCATTTTTCTTCATCGTCGCTTCCATGGCCTAACAAAACGGGAAGAACAAACAGGAAATATTTTGCATTTGAGATTTTTTTTTGCATCTGTAACAGTTCATATCATGATGCTGCCATACTTAAAATTAAAATTAGTCTCTCAGTGCAGCAAACAGACCACAGTCATCCAAGAAAGTGATTCTGAAACACTACCAGTAAACTCTAGCAAAGGTATCTAACATACAACTTAAAATACATTTTTTGTCTCTTTAGTTTAGAAAAACAAAGCATTATAACCTGAATGATAAAAAGAAAGAAATCATTCACATTACATTCAAATGACTAAAATGTCAGAATCAAATTCGGGGTTTTGGAGAAAAATGTAAATATTAAAAGTTAAAACTCAGTTTTGTAGAATTTTTTTGTTTGAACAAATAGTGTAAAAGTGTAGTTGAAAACAGGTCTGACCTGCAGCCGACACAAACAAGCAGGATTTTCTTTCTAGGCGAACCAGATTTACAACCTGTATTCAATACACACCTTCCTGAGTAAGTTGATGGTGATCTCCACTGGGACGATTTTGCCCTCTTTGATGTAGTTGGCAATGAGCTGTCCAAACTCTGACTCTTCTCTGGCTCGCTCTTCCCTGAGTAAATCCCCAGCTGACAAATGGGTGTAGCCATAACTCTGAGAAACACACAAATGTCTAAATTGAATCAAGTAACTGTGATGAGAATGGAAAACTATTTTCCGGGTGTGTACATTTCTGTGAACACTGCGACAGCCTTTACAGACAGCATAAATCTTTCTAACTCGCAGGCTGAGCAGAAAAAAAGAGTCAGTCCTGAATGAAAGCACTGAATGAAAGGAGCCTCTATGCCTCTAGCTGCCACAAGGCCCGATCGCTGCACTTGAAGCATGGCAGCCAACACCCAGTAACATCCGTGAACAAGGGTAGCTATAAAGTCTCTCTCTCAAAGAAGCTGTGTCTGCCAAACACACATCAAAGAATCCACGGCAGCCCCCAGTAGAGCTGCAGCTTCAGGAGCTTCAGACAAACATCAAAGCAGCAGCCTCATTACGAGTCCTGGCTTTGCTTTGCTGACTTTCAGGATGATCTGATGAAATAAATAAAATAACTTTTTGTTCTGGCCCGACTGAACAAATAAATTATGGGTTAAAGAAAACTTCCAGTAATGTACAACAGCTTCTTTCCCCCGATACTTTGACTCTTTTAAAAAATGTTTTCTTACTACATTCTTGACAACAGATATCACTGACATGTGTTGACGTGTGCCTTGCCTTAGCAGCAGGGTGGGGTGATTAGTTCCTTGTCCAATACCTGTCTGTGTCTATGTCATTATTTGTTTCTGATCGTTCAAAGTCAAGGCTAGTGTGGCCAAGTGCACGCCAGACTCGCACTGACATTACATAACCCCATCTGCACAGATAGTGTATTGACTTTTCTTCAGTGCTATCACCCTATCTCCTGTTTGTTCTACGAAAACAGGTATTATTTAGCCCATTCATCCAGTCGCAGGACTCCACAAATACCTTATTCTTTGCTGCTCTCACTCAATTGTGAAGAATTATTGTCATCGAGTCTCCTTGAAGAAATAAATATATTAAAATATAGCTCCTGCTTCTCTTTCGGCACTTAATCTGGATATCCTGTGAGGTGAACAAGCTAGCTGCCTGGCTAACGCACAGGTTCGTTTTAGAGGACAACCGGAAGTGACAGAAAACTGGGATACTATCCGATAATAAAAGATGCTACTAAAGTCGCAACAATTAAAAAAGAGAGGCATATCCCCCTGAACCACATTTGCACCACGTCATTCACAACCCTGCTCGATGAAGAGGGCCCTTTTCATTGCCCTTTCTCTCATACCTCCACGATTTTGGAGCACTGGGTTCCTTTGCCGGCGCCAGGCCCGCCCAACACGAACACAACCTGCGGCTTCATCACCAGCGACACCCGGTACAGCAAGCTCGGGACCTTCTGCGACAAGTTACCGAACAAACGGCCGATCATAAACTAGCGCCACCGGCTGCGGGTACGACCCGGCGACGTATGGATATATAATAATAGTATTAATAAGCCGAGCTGGCCGGTGTATGCGTGTCAGTGCGAGTTGATGTCAAACGACACTACTTCCGCTATCGAGCAAATCCACCAATGGCGTTCCACTCTAGCGTGACGCATGCTCGTAGACACGCCCGCGTGCACTTGTTATTTTTTTTTCAATGCAGAGGTCGGGTGACGCCCCTCCCTCCTCTACCTCCACACAGCATCAGCACCTCGAAACCGAACAACTCGACCCTCCGCGGGAAGAGGATGCTCTCCGGCCCGTGAGGCTGCGCGGCAACAACGAGACCGATAGCCTGACGGTATAGTCGCTGTTTCCCTGCCTGCACGTTTATGCCGCCTCGCTGCCTCCATTCATATTGCACCATTCATGCATCCCCAAGAATGGAAACTCGCTGCGAGGAAAGGGAAAAAAAAGAGAAACATTAAAATAACCCTCTGCGGCCCCGGTGGCTCGCTTTCGTAAGACATCATCCTCGCTCGTTTTTTGGTGAAGCTTCCTTTTCATGGCGGGCTTAAAGTGATGAGGACCCCCGATTTTGGCTTGTGAGGGCGCCTCGCGAATGTAGGGCTAGTACGGGAAAAGCCGAGCAAACAAAAGGCATCCAGACCCCCTCCTCCTCTGACGCACCTGGCTGCCCTGTCGCCACTTGACATGACAGCGCAGAGCCGGGAGCAGAGCAGCAGGATCAAGGGGCACCGACGTGCGGCCGGACGTGCGGACTCGACGGGGAACACAGGAGCCTGCGGACGCTCGGCGGAGAGGCAGCAGCAGCAGCCCAGGGGAGGCCGGATTGCAGTTTCTGGGGACGAGCGCCAAGGGCAGTGCGGCAGTCAGCAGGCAGACCGGGGGGAGGAGGCTGCGAAGATCTGCGATACTTCCCCCCAAGTCAACACTGCTGTCTCACCTCCATATCATCCTAAAGATATTATGGTGGAAGTTTTCATTTTTCATCAATGGTGACTGTTGCTTATTCCCCTAGCTTTTTTCTTCTTCTTCTTGCCCCTTTCTTCCTTTATCCAATCAGTGATTATGTGCAATTAAAGGATTAGATCTGCTCTTGAGGCAAGGGTGGAACCCTGAGGGGACTGATGTGCATACTGGCCAGGTATCATCGGCTCCCGTCTTCTCTGGCTTTGCTCATTCTGCTTGTCGCCTGCACTATGGGCTGTATTCAGAGCATCGCATGCAAGCCCCGCATCAGACGGGAGAACATTGTAGTGTATGAGGTGTCCGCCTCTATTGACCAGTGTCCCACCATCATTGAGGAGAACTCACCGATTGTGCTCCGCTACAAGACGCCTTACTTCAGGGCCTCAGCGGGAGTCGTGATGCCACCAGTGCCCCGCAACGAAACCTGGGTGGTGGGCTGGATCCAAGCTTGCACCCAGATGGAGTTCTACAATACCTATGGCGATATTGGCATGTAAGTGTGTAGAAGACGCCATCAAACTTCTCTTGCTTACTGTGGGCCTCTAAGGTTTGCATGTGATTCTCTCACACAGACACATCTAGACCAAAACCCTGGACCTGGCACTGCCACACACACACACACACAAAAACAAAGTCTCTCATCCTCTGCTTCTCTGTGTCCTCCTTTGTCCGCTGCTGCAGGTCCAGCTGGGAGTTACCAGAACTGCGAGAGGGTCGGGTCAAGGCCATCAGTGACTCGGATGGTGTCAGCTACCCCTGGTACGGCAACACCACAGAGACGGTCACCCTCACCGGCCCTACATCCAAACCGTCCCGTCTGACGGTCAGCATGAACGACAACTTCTACCCCAGTGTGACCTGGGCTGTCCCCATCAGCAACAGCAACACACCCATGCTGACCCACATCACCAGGGACCAGAGTTTCATCACCTGGTTGGTGGCCATGAACTCTGTCACAAAGGTAGGCCCGAAACACAGCGATCCTGCCTTTGTTCCCACATCACGATAAGAGGGGAGGGGGGAGAAAAACAGCCGTATATCTTCAGAAACCACTCTCCCATTTCACACTGGCTATGATGTAATCACTTTCTCCTGCACTTTCACAGTCTGGTGTAAAGTTACAAAATATCTCATCATTACCTTCAACTCTCCTGATGTAGCAGCGGCATCAGAAGTCAGTCCAGCACAACATGTGAATCAGGATGTGTTGTCTTTTGAAAGAGATATTTTATTAAATATTGGTCTTGGTCTTAAATGATCATCAGCAAGCACATCGACCATATTAACACGATGGCTCTGTCTCCTCTTCCAGGAGCGTATAGTGTTGCAGACGGTGCGGTGGCGGATGCGGGTGGATATCGCCGTGGATCCAGACATGCCGCTGGGCTCTCGGGCCTCACTGGTGGGCCGCCCCTACCAGGAGCAACCGCACATCCTCAACTACCAAGAACCCATCCCTCCCAACGCGCTGGGGAGGCCGAACGCCAACGATGCCCAAGTGCTAATGTGGAGGCCGCGGAGAGGGGCGCCGCTCGTCGTCATACCGCCAAAATAAGAGAGTGAAATGTTGCACACACAAAAATATGATTGTTCCCTTTTGGAAAAAAAAAAGAAGTGGAGGGGGGGTGTAAATGGATAGGAAAGTAAGCCCGATGGTTGCCCCCCCCTCCACCCCTCCGTGGCTTCTTCTTCCTGAATGATTCAAATGGACTATCGCGATTAGCCGGTACGGATATTACATCTGGGATCTGACGTAGCACAAGAAGTCCACAGCAAACTATTTGTCAAGGACCTGGAGCTGCATCAAAGCTTGTTTGAACCCCCTCACATGCTTTGGACTGGAATATAGAGTTATGCCTGCCTTTTAGCTGAGAAGGAAAAGCTGTTTTTAGATGTATCGCAGAGGTATTAGACCACAACAAGAACTGCATCCTGCATCCTTATGTAGACCCTATTGCATGAGAATGAGAGGAACACACAAAAAAAAACCCCTCTCCTTGGAGAACTTTCGAATAGCATTTGTTTTGTATAACTTGTTACCTGAAGACGTTTTGATTGAAAAGTCAGCCAAAAAGAAAACAAAAAATACAGGGGGCTGGTAAACCTCATCAGTGCCAACAAAGGCCTTCAGCAATCTCAGTATTAAAGGATGTATACAGATCATTTAAAAGAGACAAAGTATTATACAAATCTTTTTAGGTGAAGAATAAACTCGTACATCGACCAGATTGTAACAACAGCACCCACTTGGCATAAAAGTCTGGGAGAAGAGAAAAAAAAACAGCCTGCTGTAGTTTTCACTTGAGTTCTGCTAATACACCAAACTTACGCACCCAGCATAGTTTCTTGCCTCAGTTGTGCAGCTGATGCTGTTTTGTTTTTTTTGGGGGGTTTTTTTGGATGGGTGTCAGATATGTCAGAGGGATGAGCCAAATCTGTTGCTACCTTAAATAAATAATGTCAGCTATGCGTTCAATAAGTGCAGCGTAAATGACTTGGAGCAGTGCCGGACAACAGATTTGAAACAAGAAGGCGATAGCAGTCGGCACATATATCACAGGTGGAGCGAGGCCAAACTGTCCCGAGGCTACATTTGATGTTGCACTACAATCCAGGGAATAGAAATGTACCCGTGATGGTTTTGCCGGTGTGAAACTAAGCCAGACACCATTTTAAAAATGGGTTTTATTTGGATCCGTACCAGCGCTGCTTCTGTGACGTCATACTGATTATTTGTCCGGCAGATTTCTGCAGATAAACACGCAGATGAAGACCGTCACGACGTCGTGGCCACGGCCCGTCCTGGGCCTCCGTCCAGGTCCCTGCCTGCCACTCTGCACAAGTCACATGACTCATCTTCCATCTGTGCTTCTCTTCAGGTTCACGCCTCACCTTCCCATATGCCCGCTCTCTTTCCTCCCCTGGCTGCACACCTCATAAACGCAGGCTAGGGCAATACCGAAATCACAAATCCTTTCTGAGATCCACAACTATGCAAACATTGTCTGTGTCTGGAGTGCTGCTGGAAACACTGCAAAATGAACAGGAAAATAGGCTAAATGAGTTCTCCCACCAACGCCCTCCCATTTTATTTTATGCTGCTTTTATCTGCTGGGATCAATGTTGAATAAAAATGATTGTTGCTACCAATTAAAAAGTACACAGAGGTGAAAATAGGTCATATTAATTCAGTGTATCTTCATTGGTCACAGCACCTCGGCTCATTCAGCCATCTGTTGCTATAGAGACCGGTTTGGTTTTCCTGAGTGCACTGCAACTGGAACTGAAAAAAAAGAAAAGGAAAGAAAAGGAAAAGAACTGTTCAAAATATTCATGGGTGTGCCGACATCTGTGTGCGAGGATTAGAGAGAGTGTATGTGTGGGGGCGCTCACACACACACGCAGGTAGACTTTGATGTAAGATGAGATCAAGGCAGCGCTGGTTGTTTCGGCATAAAAAAAGAGTTTAATTTATTCATTTGTTGTTACATAAAAAGCTTTTCTTTTTGTTTTTCTGAATTTAAATAACCCTAAAACGAGCGCTTTTGATATACATGTTCAGGCTGTGAGTAGCAAGGTCAAAGCAGTCGTTTCAGTTTTATGTGAAATTTCATCTTTTTTTTTTTTTTAAAAAAGGGGAAAAAGGACATTCAGCATCTTTGGACAGAGGTAACCCCTCCTCTTTGCAGCAAGTTTACTCCTCCTTCCACCACTAGATGGAGGTGCTGTCAAGGATTCGCCTCCCGTTTGCTTTGTAAATGAATACACAGTATTTCTTATCGCAGTTCTTTCGTTCCCAAACAATGTTTTTATTATTACTTAGAAAACCTCCCACTAATGTCAAAGAAAGAAAACACACAAACAAAAACCACACAAGCTCCTCGTACTGATAATACAAACAGCTCTTTTGCCCTTTCAGAAAAAATGTTCAAGTATAGGAAATAAAAATGTTTTTGCCCCTTCGAAACATATGACAAACTGAACACCACATGGACGGCAAGAACTGGTTATTTAAACAGACTAAACGACTGACTTATAGAAAGTTTACGAAAGGTCCCAAAGTGCCCAAATGTTTTTTCTTTGTGATTTACAATATATGCTTTGGTTTGTTTGTTTGTTTCTGAACGAAGAGGTTTTCTGTCTTATCCAGCATGTAACATCTGGTTTATGACTGAGGTTCTTTATTGTTTGCCATATCTATGTTGTTCTGTATGAAACAAAAAAAACAACAAAAAAAGATGAAGTCGGTCTGACCGCTTCGCAACATGTTTTAATTTTTCTACACACCGTGTTTTGCAGTGTCTGGAATATGTTAAATGTAATCTTAAGCTTACACTCAGTGGCAGCTTCATTAGGTACACCTGTCAGACTGCTCATTGGATATCTACGATCATCCAATCACATCGCAGCAACTCTGCACATTAGGCCATGTTGACATAGTCAGGATGAGCTGCTGAAAACTGAGTGTCAGAATGTGGAAGAACACTGATTTCATTGACTTTGAACAGGCTGGTCTGAGTAATTCAGAAACTGCTGGTCTATTTTTACACACAACTATCTCTACAGTTCATAAAGAATGATCCAAACAGGTAAGAAAACTGTGCACAGTAGTGAAAATGCCTTGTTGAGTTCAGAGGAGAATGATCAGACTGCTTTGAAATGACAGGAAGACAACAGTGACTCAAATAAACACTTGTTACAGTCAAGGTAGGGAGAAGAGCATCTCTGAATGCATAACACATCGAACCTGCTGTCAGCTAAGAAACTGGGGTTACAGTTAATGCATGATAGTTTTAGAGGTATTTTCCTGGCATGCTTTAAGCAGAACACAAGCCCTTGTATGTATGACAGCCCTGAGTATTGTTGCTAAACCCGTCTATCCCTTAACGACCCATCTTCTGATGCTTCCAACAGGATAATCGACCCTATCATGAAGCGCAAATCATGTCAAACTGTTTTTTTGAACATGACAGCTCGCTGTACTCAAACAGCCTCCAGTAGAGCACCTTTGCAGTGTGGTGGAGGATCCAGACAGATTATAAAAATCTGATGCGACGCGCTCCTTTGTTATTATTATTTTAGCACGTGCTTGTAGGGATCTAGTAAGTGCAATATGCTGTTGTGCTTTTTCAAAACGTCTCTGCTGATATCTAAAGAAACCCTTTCCATTTGCCCCCGCGACCCTGAAAAGGATAAGCGGAAGCGAATGGGTGGCTGGACTTTCCATTTGCACTAATATTATGTGCCACTTCTTCAAAAGACGTGATCATTTTAAAATTACAATTCTTTAGCAACCCAAAGCTTAAATGTAACACCTGTACCTCTTCAGGTGGAAGGTCACAGTTCTAATACTGACACACGTGAACTAGTTTCACATTAGTTTGCCAGCAAGGATAAGGTTTGCTTATCATGTTCTCCTGTTCTCCTTACGCTGTTTGCTTTTCTGTGCTGTTAAGTTTACCTGACATGCTCAAAACAATAGCTTTCACATGAGTCACTGCTATTATCCATTTTGGACTTTTTCAGAGAAGGTCCACTTCCAAAAGACTGTATTTACCAGTAACTTGTCTTTACTTTTTCTGTAATGAAATTGTTCATGTGGCAAATTCCTGGTCACAGTTCGTGGAGCCACAATTCACGCAAGTCTCTGATTACACTTTGTTGGTGCTGCTGCTGGCAGGTTTCTGCTCATAGCCGTAAAGAAATGTGGCAGCAATAACCAGCACTGCACCTAGAAAAAATACGCTGAGAGACACAGAGAAAAAGAAAATGCATTAAGTTGGGAGCACAACACTTGAGGCCACTTGTGTGTATGACAGTTATCACTGTTACTATTACTAGTTCTGTGTTGAGCTTTGCCAAGATTTTGAATACAGCGCCTTTCAAAAACGTTGCTGCTGATTGGAAGATAGCAAGTTTACTACAGTGCA